>NW_027444051.1:0-30153 GCF_048569485.1 Anomaloglossus baeobatrachus | reverse complement strand
CGCGGTGGGCATAGAAGTCAGGGACAGATCTGACAGGAGTGAAGCGAAGATCGTCACCGCAGGTAATGATTTCATCTAACCTCCTGATAGCAGCGCTCGGCATCCCCTGCAGTGACCTGGGCTATTGATGTTAGCTCAGGTCACTGCATTACTCTCCCAGCCAATGAGGAACATTCTGTTCTTCATTGACTGGGACATTGACTATGGTATGGATCGTCATGGGACCCCCTTATTGGATTATGCCGGACCTGGATTTGTTTTTCTTTTGAATAAATTGGTGAATGAGGGAATGTTTTGAGGAGTGTTTTCTTCGGCGCTCCATTGGGAGACCCAGACGATTGGGTGTATAGCTACTGCCTCCGGAGGCCACACAAAGCATTACACTAAAAAGTGTAAGGCCCCTCCCCTTCTGGCTATACACCCCCCGTGGGATCACGGGATGCTCAGTTTTCAAGCTTTGTGCGAAGGAGGTCAGACATCCACGCATAGCTCCACTGTTTAGTCAGCAGTAGCTGCTGACTATATCGGATGGAAGAAAAGAGGGCCTATATAGGGTCCCCAGCATGCTCCCTTCTCACCCCACTTGCGGTTTGTTAAGGTTGAGGTACCCATTGTGGGTACGGAGGCTGGAGCCCACATGCTGCTTTCCTTCCCCATCCCCCTGAGGGGCTCTGTGGAAGTGGGATCTTACCGGCCCCCAAACTCTGAGGCCGGGCTCCATCCACAGACCCAGAGACCCTGCTGGAGGAGCTGAGTACCGTCAGGGACAAGGCCCTGCAACATTCAGGTACTCTGTGTCCCCGCACAGACAGGCCACGCACACTCCAGACTTGCTGGGTGTGCTAGTGCGCCGGGGGCAGTAGCGCTGCGCGCTCGGGTTAGAGTCACTGCAGCTTAGCTGAGTGATTTTATGTGTTGGGGAACTACCGCGCCGGCCGCTCCGGGAGCGGCGGCGCGGCTGGGACTTGTAGTGCGCCGGGGACTCGCGCTGACCGCGCTTTTACGGCGGCAGCGCTCATAAATCTAGTCCCCGGCTTTTGCGGCCTAGCTCTGCTTCGTTCCCGCCCCCACCCTGTCAATCAGGGAAAGGGAGAGACGCTGGTCTATAGTCAGCGCCGAGGGCTGGAGTCTTATTTACATACTCCAGCCCTCTCACTGGGCACAGTGGGGACGCAAGTTTCCCAATCTTGGTCTCAACACGCCCAGGGCCCGCCCCTCTCCACAGGACGCCGGCAGCCATTCCTGCATGCAGTCTGGCTGGAGAACGGACACAGGCTCTGGGGGACTCAGACAAGGGGCTCTGGCGACCACACACCCGCGTTTATGCGGGCGGTAAGCTGCACATAAGTGCTGGCCCCACTAGTGCCACAGTGTTATTTGGTGCACTTTTTCCCTGTACCATATATATTTATATTGCACTGTACAGTCGCTTCTTGGCTTATACCCTATATTGCTCTGAGGAGACAACAACATGTCATCCGCAAAACGCAAGGGTGCCAAGGCACAGGCGGTATGCACTGCTTGTGCCGCATGTGGGGCTAATCTACCGGCAGGTTCCAATGACCCCCATTGTGTGCAATGTTCAATCCCTGTGCCACTTCGGCAGCCAGAGTCTATGGTAGTAGTGGCCCAGGCAGAGACGCCTGTGAACCCTGCCCCGGTGACGGGGACAGAATTTGCAATTTTTGCTGATAAGATGTCTGTGACTATGACAAAAATCCTGGAGACCTTGCAGTCCAGGCCAGTTACTCAGACCATGGACACGGCTGTGTCTATGCTCCCCGGTCCCCCTCAGTTGGAACTAATCCGTACTTCAAGGGGGTCCCAGGCATCACAGGCTGAAGACTCTGACTCGGATGAGAGTCCCAGGCAGCCTAAGCGGGCTCGCTGGGAAAGACCCTCGACGTCATCACACTGGTCAGGGTCTCAGCGAGAAGAGTCTCTGTATGAGGAGGCAGAGGTGGGTGATCAGGAATCTAATCCTGACACCGCTCTCAATCTAGATACCCCTGATGGTGACGCTATGGTAAATGACCTTATAGCGGCCATCAATAGACTGTTGGATATTTCTCCCCCAGCCCCTTCAGCAGAGGAGGCAGCTGCACAGCAGGAGAAGTTCCATTTCCGGTATCCCAAGCGTAAATTGAGTACTTTTCTGGACCACTCTGACTTCAGAGAATCAGTCCAGAAACATCATGCTTATCCAGACAAGCGTTTCTCCAAACGTCTTAAGGATACACGTTATCCCTTTCCCCCTGACGTGGTCAAACGCTGGACCCAGTGTCCAAAGGTGGATCCCCCAATATCCAGGCTTGCGGCTAGATCCATAGTTGCAGTGGAGGATGGGGCTTCACTTAAAGATGCAAATGACAGACAGATGGACCTTTGGTTGAAATCTGTCTATGAAGCTATCGGCGCGTCGTTTGCTCCAGCATTCGCGGCCGTGTGGGCACTCCAAGCTATTTCCGCTGGTCTGGCACAGGTGGACTCTATCATACGTCCAGCAGTGCCGCGAGTGGCGTCCTTAACTACGCAAATGTCTGCGTTTGCGACCTACGCTATCAATGCGGTACTGGACTCTACGAGCCGTACCTCAATGGCGTCCGCCAACTCTGTGGTTTTGCGCAGAGCCTTGTGGTTAAAGGAATGGAAAGCAGATTCTGCTTCCAAGAAATGTTTAACCAGCTTGCCACTATCTGGAGACAGACTGTTTGGTGAGCAATTGGCTGAAATCATTAAACAGTCCAAGGGTAAGGACTCCTCCTTACCCCAGCCCAGATCAAGCAAACCTCAACAGAGGAAGTGGCAGTCGAGGTTTCGGTCCTTTCGAGGCTCGGGCAAGCCCCAATTCTCCTCGTCCAAAGGGACTCAGAAGGAGCAAAGGAGCTCAGATGCCTGGCGGGCTCACTCACGCCCCAAGAAAGCAACCGGAGGAACCGCTTCCAAGCCGGCTGCCTCATGACTTTCGGCCTCCTCTCTCCGCATCCTCGGTCGGTGGCAGGCTCTCCCGCTTTTGCGACATTTGGCTGCCACAGGTCAAGGACCGGTGGGTAACAGACATTTTGTCTCACGGGTACAGGATAGAATTCAGTTCTCGTCCTCCGTCTCGGTTCTTCAGAACTTCCCCACATCCCGAACAAGGGCAAGGTTTTTACTCCAATCTCTTTGTGGTGCCAAAAAAGGACGGCTCATTCCGTCCTGTTCTGGACCTAAAACTGCTCAACAAGCATGTGAACGCCAGGCGGTTCCGGATGGAATCCCTCCGCTCTGTCATTGCCTCAATGTCTCAAGGAGATTTCCTTGTATCGATAGACATCAAAGATGCTTATCTCCACGTGCCGATTGCTACAGAGCACCAACGCTTTCTACGTTTCGTGATAGGAGACGACCATCTTCAATTCGTAGCTCTGCCATTTGGTCTGGCGACAGCCCCACGGGTTTTCACCAAGGTCATGGCGGCAGTGGTAGCAATCTTGCACTCTCAGGGACACTCGGTGATCCCTTACTTAGACGATCTGCTTGTAAAAGCACCCTCTCAAGAGGCATGCCAACTCAGCCTGAATGTTGCGCTGGAGACTCTCCAGACTTTCGGGTGGATCATCAACTTTTCAAAGTCCAATCTGTCACCGACCCAATCACTAACGTATCTTGGCATGGAGTTTCATACTCTCTCAGCGATAGTGAAGCTTCCGCTGGACAAGCAGCGGTCACTACAGACAGGGGTGCAGTCTCTCCTTCAAGGTCAGTCGCACCCCTTAAGGCGCCTCATGCACTTCCTAGGGAAGATGGTGGCAGCAATGGAGGCAGTCCCGTTTGCGCAGTTTCATCTGCGCCCACTTCAGTGGGACATTCTCCGCCAATGGGACGGAAAGTCAACATCCCTGGACAGGGAAGTCTCCCTTTCCCAGACGGCCAAGGACTCTCTGCAATGGTGGCTTCTTCCCACCTCATTATCACAGGGAAGATCCTTCCTACCCCCATCCTGGGCAGTAGTCACGACAGACGCGAGTCTGTCAGGGTGGGGAGCAGTTTTTCTCCACAACAGGGCTCAGGGTACGTGGACTCAGCAGGAGTCCACCCTTCAGATCAATGTTCTGGAAATCAGGGCAGTGTATCTGGCCTTACTAGCCTTCCAACAGTGGCTGGAAGGAAAGCAGATCCGAATTCAGTCGGACAACTCCACAGCGGTGGCATACATCAACCACCAAGGAGGGACACGCAGTCGGCAAGCCTTCCAGGAAGTCCGGCGGATTCTGATGTGGGTGGAGGACAGAGCATCCACCATATCCGCGGTTCACATCCCGGGCGTGGAAAACTGGGAAGCAGACTTCCTCAGTCGCCAGGGTATGGACGCAGGGGAGTGGTCCCTTCACCCGGACGTGTTTCAGGAAATCTGTTGCCACTGGGGGGTGCCGGACGTCGACTTAATGGCGTCTCGGCACAACAACAAGGTCCCGACCTTCATGGCGCGGTCTCGCGATCAAAGGGCTCTGGCGGTAGACGCCTTGGTGCAAGATTGGTCGCAGTTCCGGCTCCCTTATGTGTTTCCACCTCTGGCACTCTTGCCCAGAGTGCTACGCAAGATCAGATCCGATTGCAGCCGCGTCATACTCGTCGCTCCAGACTGGCCGAGGAGGTCGTGGTACCCGGATCTGTGGCATCTCACGGTCGGCCAACCGTGGGCACTACCAGACCGACCAGACTTACTGTCCCAAGGGCCGTTTTTCCATCGGAATTCTGCGGCCCTGAACCTGACTGTGTGGCCATTGAGTCCTGGATCCTAGCGTCTTCAGGATTATCCCAAGGGGTCGTTGCCACCATGAGACAGGCTAGGAAGCCCACGTCTGCTAAGATCTACCACAGAACGTGGAAGATATTCTTATCCTGGTGCTCTGCTCAGGGAGTGTCTCCCTGACCATTTGCATTGCCTACTTTTCTTTCTTTCCTGCAATCTGGGTTAGAAAAAGGTTTGTCGCTCGGCTCCCTTAAAGGGCAAGTCTCGGCGCTATCCGTCTTTTTTCAGAAGCGTCTAGCACGACTTTCTAAGGTGCGCACGTTCCTGCAGGGGGTTTGTCATATCGTACCCCCGTACAAGCGGCCGTTAGATCCATGGGATCTGAACAGGGTACTAGTTGCCCTCCAGAAGCCGCCCTTCGAGCCTCTGAGGGATGTTTCACTTTCTCGACTATCGCAGAAAGTGGCTTTTCTGGTAGCGATCACATCTCTTCGGAGAGTGTCTGAGCTAGCAGCGCTGTCATCCAAGGCTCCTTTCCTGGTCTTCCACCAGGACAAGGTAGTGCTGCGCCCCATTCAGGAGTTTCTCCCTAAGGTGGTATCCTCTTTTCATCTAAATCAGGATATCTCCTTGCCTTCCTTTTGTCTTCATGCAGTTCATCGGTATGAGAAGGATTTACATTTGTTAGATCTGGTGAGAGCACTCAGAATCTACATTTCCCGCACGGCGCCCCTGCGCCGCTCGGATGCACTCTTTGTCCTTGTCGCTGGTAAGCGCAAAGGGTCGCAGGCTTCCAAAGCCACCCTGGCTCGATGGATCAAAGAACCAATTCTTGAAGCCTACCGTTCTGCTGGGCTTCCGGTTCCTTCAGGGCTAAAGGCCCACTCAACCAGAGCCGTGGGTGCGTCCTGGGCATTACGACACCAGGCTACGGCTCAACAGGTGTGCCAGGCAGCTACCTGGTCGAGTCTGCACACTTTCACCAAACATTATCAGGTGCATACCTATGCTTCGGCGGACGCCAGCCTAGGTAGAAGAGTCCTGCAGGCGGCAGTTGCCTCCCCATAGGGGAGGGCTGTCTTGCAGCTCTAACGTGAGGTATTTCTTTACCCACCCAGGGACTGCTTTTGGACGTCCCAATCGTCTGGGTCTCCCAATGGAGCGCCGAAGAAGAAGGGAATTTTGTTACTTACCGTAAATTCCTTTTCTTCTAGCTCCTATTGGGAGACCCAGCACCCGCCCTGTTGTCCTTCGGGATTTTTGGTTTTTTTTGGATACACATGTTGTTCATGTTGAACGGTTTTCAGTTCTCCGATGTTACTTCGGAGTGAATTTGTTTAAACCAGTTATTGGCTTTCCTCCTTCTTGCTTTAGCACTAAAACTGAGCATCCCGTGATCCCACGGGGGGTGTATAGCCAGAAGGGGAGGGGCCTTACACTTTTTAGTGTAATGCTTTGTGTGGCCTCCGGAGGCAGTAGCTATACACCCAATCGTCTGGGTCTCCCAATAGGAGCTAGAAGAAAAGGAATTTACGGTAAGTAACAAAATTCCCTTCTTTTCAAATAAAACTATTTTTTTTTTTTTTTTTTTTATTACTGACTGGGTTTGTGATGTCGGATATCTGATAGACGCGTGACATCACTAACCCCAGGGCTTGATGCCAGGTGACATTACACATTTGTCATCAACCCCATATATTACCCCGTTTGCCACCGCACCAGGGCACGGGATGAGTTGGTGAGTTGGGGCGAAGCACCAGGATTGGCACATCTAATGGATGTGCCACTTCTGGGGCGGCTGTGGCCTGCTATTTTTAGACTGGGGAGTGTCCAATAACAGTGGGCCTCCCTAGTCTGAGAATACCAGACCACAGCTGTCTGCTTTAACTTGGCTGGTGATCCAATTTGGGGGGGACCCCATGTTTTTTATTTTAAACTATTTATTTAATTTAAAATAACAGCGTGGGGTGCCCTCTGTTTTGGATTACCAGCCAAGGTGAAGCTGCCAGCTGTGGTTTGCAGGCTGCAACCATCTGCTTTACCCTAGCTGGCTACAAAAGTATGTTTTTTTTAAATTATTTTTTATTTATTTTTTGGATAAATGCAAGGCTAAGCACACTTTAGTGCCACATGAAAGTCACTAAAGGGTGCCAGCTTAGAATATGCAGGGGGGTAGGACATTATATGTCTTTCTCATCTATCTATCTATGTATCTATCTATCTATCTATTTATCTATCTATCTGTCTATCTATCTGTCTAACCCTCTGTTCATTCATTCATCCCTCTATCTCTCTGTCTCTATATCTATCTATTCATCTCTATATCTACTCATCTATTTATCTTTCTTGCTGCTTCCGTTTTTTGCGGTCCGCAAAAAGAAGGAGGACACGGATGTATCCGTGAAAAAATTGGCCATTTTTTGCGGACCGCAAAAATGGAACGGTCATGTGAATGTAGCCTACATGTGTTCCCTATGGGGGTAGGGGTCGGTACAGAACGATGGTGAGGGGGAGGTCGCTACAGAGCGCCGTGTGTGTGTTTGTGTGTGTGTGTGTGTGTGGGGGAGGGTTGCAGAGCCTGATGTGTGTGGCGCAGAGCCCGATGTGTGTGTGTTTGTGTGTGTGTGTATGTGTGTGGCGCAGAGCCCGATGTGTGTGTGTGTGGCGCAGAGCCCGATGTGTGCGTGCATGCGTTGTGTGTGTGTGTGTGTGTGTGTGTGTGTGTGTGGCGCAGAGCCCGATGTGGGGCTGTTATTTTCATTGCTAGAGTGATAACAGATCAGGTGCTGGGGTAGAATACTGACAGGGAATGTGTGTGCAGGGGGCGGGCAGGGGACAGGGCTGGACACTGAGGCCGGGCAGTGCCAGCTCTGACTGAGGTTTTGCACAGGAAGTGGTCAGTTTGCTGGAGCAAAATGTAAACAAAGAACTGCAGAGAATAAAGGGATGATTCAATAGGAACAAAAGTTAAAATAACAATGTAGGGGTGTTTTACATGACAATACAGCACAGATAAACTCAACATTTTTTGGTAAGCTAAAGTGCCCGGCTGGAACCTCCACCCCCTCCCCAGGGGGTAGGTGGAGGCCGGCATGACGTGGCTAGGGGGGATAGGGTGAAGAGGGAAAAGGGGTGGGGGTTTAGGGACCGTTAGGTTGGGAGCGGGGAAAAGCCAGGCATTGCTGCGGCTGCAGCTGAAGTAGTTGTCTGGCGTCACAGACACTGCTGTCAAAAGAAAAAAAAAAAAAAAAAAGTGACCGTTTCACCTACCATGGACGGTCTGTTGGAGGAGCTGCGGGGGGCGGCCCGGCGCCATCCATCCGGCTGGCTGGAGGAGCAGCTGCGGTCAGTGCTGGCTGGTGGCGTGGTGTCGGGTGCGGCTCCCCCGGCCAGGCCGCAGGCGCGGCCCGCTCGTTGCGGTCGGCGGTCGGGGGGGGCTCCGGGGCCGGCCGCGGAGGTCTCTCCGGCTATCAGGGAGCGGCCATGCCGTCGGTCCAGGCCTCCGGAGCGTCTCTCTCCCGGCGGTTCCGGGCGGGCCACAGGGCAGGCGCGGCCTGCTCGCAGGCCGCTGGTTAGAGTCGCGGGCTTGCCAGTGGTGCCAGTGCCTGCGGGGCCTCAGCGGCAGCGGAGAAGCCCCATTAGGGACCCTCCGGCGGTGGGGGGGGTGTCCAGCCTTGGGAGCCCCCTCCGGGCCGGGAGGAATTCAACGTCCGCGGCTGAGGTCGGCGGTGGTTAGCAGGCCTCGGCCCGATAGGGGGGAGGGGCCTGCTGCTACCTGGCGTCAGGAGGACCTGGAGGCTGCGGCGGGCCGCACTGGCGATGTTCCGGTCGGGCGGCCTGGCTGGTCGGCACGGGACACGCAGGACGGACGGCGGGATCCCTGGCAGGAGGTCGGCGGGCCAGGGCAGGACTGCTCTGGGTCTCAACAGCAGCCTGGTGGTCGGGATCCAGGAGCGGCGGTGCGTGGACCACCTGGATTGGGCTCGGGACCGACCGATCCGAGGTTCCCTTCGCCGATCGGACCAGTGGAGGACGTCAGACAGGAGAGGGACACGGGCCAGTGACGGCTGGACGGCAGGATTCTGGAGTGACGGCTGGCGGGATCACAGCTCCTGCGCAGCTTGGTGAGTACAGCTCTGTGTCTTGTTTGTCTTCTTTGACTAATGATGTGTTAGGTAGTGCAGTGGGTCCGGCTGGGGCTGGGACGGCTCAGGGGCAGGCGGCGCCGCCGGGGTCACTAGGGGTTGTGGAGGTTTTGTCGGAAGTAAGGCAGTTGTTGGCGCGGCTGGAGGGGAGCGGGAGTGTCGGAAGTTGTGCGTCGGCGTGGGTGGGATCCGGGGTCCCGGGTGTGGGGGTGGCGGCGGCGGAGTGCGGCGGAGGTACGGCGGGGGTCCGATCCAGTGTCGGTTTCTGTGCAGACGGAAAAAGACAAGGATCGGATTCATTTGGATGATAAGGCAAGGGGGGAGGTTTATGTGTGTTTTGAGGGCCGCTGGGCTCGCATTTAAAGAAGGAAGTTAGGGAAAAAATTTGGAGGGATGATTATGTGGAAATCTTCTCTTTGTTGCCGTTAGAGAAATTTAATTTTGGACAAGCCCAAGAAAGACGACAACAAAAAAGAGGATGAGGAGAAGCGGCGGTGGCGGTTGATCCCTCAGACGTTCACAAACTGGCTGCAAGCGTTTGCAATTTTAGCCAGTGTAATAGGGGAAAAGGCGCCGGACAACTGTTCGCACCTTTTCTGCTATTTGGATTCTATAGGGGAAGCTTATAGGGTGTATGGGGGGGCAGGCCTGGTTGCGGTACGACGAACAGTTTCGTCAGCGGAAAGCCATTCGGCCATCCATAAGATGGGACCAGAAGGATATTGGGCTCTGGTTGCGGGTCATGGCACCGACTCGGTATGGGCAATCCTTTCCAGGGGCGGCCGGGGCTTCCGGCCAGGCTGGGGGGCGGTACGGCCAGCAGGCCGGCGGGGGAGCCGGAGGTCAACAGGGATCGCAGAAATCAGGACTTTGCTGGCTCTTCAATGAGGGCCAGTGCAAGTTTGGGGAGCAGTGTAAGTTTAAACACCACTGCTCACACTGTAGCGGCACCAATCACGGGGCGTCAAAGTGTTTCCGACGTAGCAGGGTCAAGGGGGGGCCTGGTAATTCAAAAGGGGGAGACTCCAGTGAAGCTTCGAGAGATGCTCCCTTACCTAAATAGGTTTCCTAGGAGGGAGGAGGCAGAGTTGCTAGCGAAGGGTTTTCAATTCGGTTTTCGCATTCCTTCGGGAGCAGGTCCGGGGCAGGGGTGTTTTAAGAATTTACAGTCGGCAAGCCAGCATCCGGAGGTGGTACGGGAGAAGTTGGAAAAAGAGGTGTCTTTGGGGCGTATGGCGGGGCCGTTTCGGTCCCCGCCTTTTCCGGATCTGGTGGTTTCACCGTTGGGGGTGGTGCCGAAGAAGGAGGCGAATAAGTTTCGGCTGATTCACCACTTATCTTACCCGCGGGGGGGGGGGGGATCGGTGAATGATGGTATAGATCCTGAGCTATGCTCGGTGGTGTATACGTCGTTTGATGAAGCGGCGGCCTGGGTGCGGCGGTGTGGACGGGGGGCTCTGATGGCTAAGACGGACATTGAATCCGCATTTCGGTTGTTGCCGGTTCATCCGGACAGTGTCCGCTTGCTCGGCTGTTTTTGGGAAGGGAATTATTTTGTTGACAGATGCCTGCCCATGGGATGCTCGTTGTCCTGTTCATTGTTTGAGGCATTTAGTTCCTTTTTGGAGTGGGTGGTTAGGGATGTTTCGGGTTTGCAGTCTGTTATTCACTATTTAGACGATTTTTTTCTGTGTTGGTCCAGGGGATGCGGGGGTTTGCCAGAGTTTGCTTGCAACGATCGAGTGGGTAGCTCAGCGTTTTGGAGTCCCGTTGGCGCCGGGGAAGACAGAGGGTCCGGGGACATGTATTTCTTTTCTTGGCATTGTTATTGATTCGGACAAGTGGGAGTTTCGGTTACCGGCGGATAAGGTGGTCGCTCTCAGGGAGCAGGTAGCGAGGGCACTGAGGGTCAAAAAGCTTTCCCTGAGGGAGGTGCAATCGTTGCTGGGCAGACTCAATTTTGCGTGTCGGGTGATGCCGATGGGGCGGATTTTTTCACGGCGGCTTGCGATGGCCACTGCGGGGGTGCTAGTGCCTCATCATTTTGTGCGTCTGTCGGCCGACGTCAAGGCGGATTTAGAGGTGTGGGGGCGTTTTTTGGCGGACTATAACGGGCGGTCCCTCTTCATGGAGCCTCTAGTGGGTAATTCGGAGTTGGACTTGTTTACTGATGCATCTGGGGGTCAGGGTTTTGGGGCTTATTTTGGAGGAGAGTGGTGTGCAGAGGGATGGCCGGAGGTTTGGCGGTCGGCAGGGCTGGTGAAGAATTTGGTGCTGTTGGAAATCTTTCCTATTTTGGTGGCAGTGACTCTGTGGCAGGAGCATTTTCGGAACAGGCGGGTGCGGTTTTACTGTGATAACATGGGGGTCGTGTTAGCAATTAACAATATCTCGGCCAATTCCCCTCCGGTGATTAAAGTTTTGCGGAGATTAGTGCTGGCCTGTTTGTCTATCAATGCTTGTGTGTCTGCGTCGCATGTGCCGGGGGTGTTGAACTCTATTGCTGATGCTCTCTCTCGTTTCCAGTGGGATCGCTTCAGGGAATTGGCGCCGGGGGCGATGGCCGTGGGATTGCAGTGCCCTCCCGAACTTTGGAGTGTGGTATGAGGGCAGTTGGACATTTGATCAGAGGATCGTTGGCTGAGGCGACCTGGACGGCTTATCAGCAGGCGTGGCAGCAATGGGAGTTTTGGGTGCAGTCTTTTGGTTTGATTCGGTCGGTGGAGGATCAGGTAGGCGTGTTACTCTTGTGGATTGGGCGGTGGTCGGCATGGGGTTGGTCCCAGGCGAAGGTGGGTCGGGTGGTGGCGGGCCTGGCCTTTGGGTTTAAGTTGCGGAATAGGCCGGATTTGACAAAAAACTTTTTGGTGCGGCAGGCGTTGAGGGGGTTTCGCCGGGGGCAGAGTTGTGGGGATAGAAGGAGGCCAGTGTCTTTTGCTCTCTTGGAGCGATTGGGGGCCCACCTGAGTGCGGTGTGTTCGTCTGTTTTTGAGGTTATTTTGTTTCGGCTGGCGTTTTCGTTTGCGTTTTTCGGGGCGCTCCGGATTGGGGAATTGGTGGCGGTTAGTCGGCAAGGTTCCGGGGGGATTCAGGCGCGAGATGTTCTTTTATTTGACACCAGCGTGGAATTTTGGCTCCGGAGGTCCAAGACGGATCAATCCGGCAGAGGACGGCGGGTGTTACTGGGGATGGTGGCGGAATCGGCAATGTGTCCGGTGCGGTGTTTGCGGGAGTTTCGGGGGTTGCGACCGCGGGAAGATGGGCCGTTGCTTTGTCATGAGGATGGTTCTTTCTTGTCGAATTATCAGTTTCGGGCAGTTTTCCGGAGGTGTGTGGAAGGTCTTGGCTTGGATCCCGGTTGTTATGCGCCTCATTCTTTTAGGATTGGAGCGGCAACTGAGGCGGCTGTGTGCGGGTTGAGTCCGGAGATAGTACGGAGGATAGGTCGGTGGGAATCCAGGAGATATTTGAGTTATGTGCGCCCTTAGCATGGCTTATGAGGTGGGGAGTTTTGGATTTGTTGTGTTATGGTATGGTACTGTAATGTTTTTGTTGTCTTCCTTTGCAGGGGACTTTTCCCTTTTGGTCTGGATATTGGGCCACTCCTTTGTGCACTGGGCAGCGATCCGGGCAGACATCCGATCGGAGGGTCGTCAGCTGGGCTTTGCACGAAATGTGGCGGTACTCCGGTGGTTGGGTATCCGGGGCATGCGGTGGATGCGGGTGTTGCCCGAGGTGCACAGGGCAATGCGATTGGACCGGGCGCCGGATATTCTGGTCCTGCACGTTGGGGGGAATGATGTGGGAATGGTGGCGGGCCGGGAGTTGATTAGGGATATAAAACATGATTTGCTTCGGCTGTGGGTGGCTGTACCAGGACTTCGGACGGTCTGGTCAGAGATTGTCCCGAGGCGGACATGGCGTAGGGCTCGGTCAGTTGAAAGGCTGAATAAGACCCGTATAAAAATCAATCGGGCCATTTCGGGTTTTGTAGTGAGGAATGGGGGGGTGGCGGTCCGTCATTTTGAGTTGGAGGCGGTGGATCAGGATTACTGGTTGGCAGATGGGGTTCACCTGAATGCAGTGGGGACAGATTTGTGGTCTTTGGGAATTCAGGAGGGTATTGAGCGGGCCATGGCATTGCCCGGTAGAGGGGGGGTCTCGAGCGTTTGAGGGGGTTAAAACGCTCTCGTTGTGGTGGTGGGGGTGGGGTCCTCGAAGTTGGTGAAAATTGGATTGGGGGGTCCCAATGGAGGTGGAATCCCCCCCGTTAATTACTGGTTTGGGGAGTGGTCTGGTGATCATGGGGGGAACATCGGCTTGGTGGGGTCGGTTCCCGGTTTGGTGGTTTAACCCTTTCCCCTCATATTTGTTTGGTGCTCCCGAGTTTGTGGTTGCGGCTGGGAGTAATGGGGTTTGAGGGGGAAGGTAGGATTGGAGTATTGGGTGATCACCAGATTGTTTGAGCTTCGAGGACCACAACCCCCTGTTTTATAAATGTTTTTTATAAGTTATGTTAAATAAAAGGCTGCTGTGGCCATTTTATCCAACTATGTGTCTGTGGTCATTTCAATAAGGGGTTAAGTATTAGGGGGTATGGTAGCAGTTAAGGGGTCACCAGGACTCCACTATGCCAACGTCAAGTGCCCGGCTGGAACCTCCACCCCCTCCCCAGGGGGTAGGTGGAGGCCGGCATGACGTGGCTAGGGGGGATAGGGTGAAGAGGGAAAAGGGGTGGGGGTTTAGGGACCGTTAGGTTGGGAGCGGGGAAAAGCCAGGCATTGCTGCGGCTGCAGCTGAAGTAGTTGTCCCGCCCACCCTCCCCTTTTGTTTTGTTTTGTTTTATTTTGTTTTGTTTGTCTGGGTCATAGTGGCAGGGGTGGTGGGGGTGGGGTCCTCGAAGTTGGTGAAAATTGGATTGGGGGGTCCCAATGGAGGTGGAATCCCCCCCGTTAATTACTGGTTTGGGGAGTGGTCTGGTGATCATGGGGGGAACATCGGCTTGGTGGGGTCGGTTCCCGGTTTGGTGGTTTAACCCTTTCCCCTCATATTTGTTTGGTGCTCCCGAGTTTGTGGTTGCGGCTGGGAGTAATGGGGTTTGAGGGGGAAGGTAGGATTGGAGTATTGGGTGATCACCAGATTGTTTGAGCTTCGAGGACCACAACCCCCTGTTTTATAAATGTTTTTTATAAGTTATGTTAAATAAAAGGCTGCTGTGGCCATTTTATCCAACTATGTGTCTGTGGTCATTTCAATAAGGGGTTAAGTATTAGGGGGTATGGTAGCAGTTAAGGGGTCACCAGGACTCCACTATGCCAACGTCATGTCGGACAACTCCTTTAATTTGCTTGAGTCAGATTTATGGTACAATTGAAAATGTTTTGGTAGGGTTTTTAGGTGTTCCGTCTCATGCAGAGTCTTTGTTTTCTCAATGTCCCTGATGGGCTCACGGAATCCCACCTTTAACCCCCTAACCACTGGACGATTTTTCCGTTTTTGTTTTTTGCTCCCCTTTTTCCGAGAGTCGTAAGTTTTTTATTTTTCCCGTCAATCTTGCCATAAGAGGGCTTGTTTTTTGCGGGACGTATTGGTCTTTTAAGTGAAACCATGAGTTTTACCATATATGGTACTGGAAAACAGCACAAAATTTCCATGTGCGGAAAAATTACAAAAAAGTGTGATTGGACAATGGTTTATGGGGTACTTTATTCACCGTGTTCACTGTATGGTAAAACTGATGGGTGGGTGTGATACTTCAGGTTGGTATGAGTTCGTTGATACCAAACATGTTTAGGTTTACTTTTATATAAGGGGTTAAAAAAAGGTTTGTCCAAAAAATTGGAGCACTTTCTGTGGCATTTTCTGCAACTTGTAGTGTTCTCATTTTTCGGGATATGGGGCTCACTGATGGCTTATTTGTTTGCATTTTTAGCTGTACCATTTTTGCGCAGATGCTACGTTTTGACTCCCTGATATTGCATTTTGCTGAAAATTTGCGAAGACCAAAAAACGTAACTTTGCCAGTTGGATTTTTTTTTACGGCTACGCCATCTACCGATCTAATTGATTCATTTTAGATTTTGATAGACTGGGCATTTCTGAACTCTGCGATACCAAATGAGTGTATATTTATTATTTTTTTAACCCTTTGATTTTTAGTGGGGCGAATGGAGAATGATTTAAACTTTTAGTTGTTTTTTTAATTCTATAAACCTTTTTTTTTACTATTTTTTTATTTTAATAGTCTCTCTAGGGGTAAGGATTAGCCGTCTGATCGCTTGTTCATTTCTGCTGATCAGAGCGGCAGAGCTCTGATCAGCTGAAATGCTGCTGTCCTGTTAAAGCCAGCCGGCTGTAGCAGGATGTGAGTCATGATAGCGACAGGAGTCATCACATAACCCTGTGCTACCATGGCAACCATCGGCTTCCCATGATCGCGTTACGGGGCCTCCGATGGCGGTGTAGAAAGGCAATTGGAATAGTCATTGGCCCTCGTGTGGATTACCACAGACCTGCGTGTTTTTGGGGTTAATAAAGGAGTGAAATAGGGTATTGTTTTTATCTTATTTTGTGTTTGTGTTTATTTCTTTTCACTTCCAGATTAGTAATGGGGGTAGGGTTTTCATAGACCCTGCCATTACTAATCTAGAGCTTAGTGGCAGCTGTGAGCTGTTATTAACCCCTTATTAGCCTGATTGCTACTGCACCAGTGCAATCGGGAAGAGCCGGGTAAAGTGCCAGGATTGTCACATATAATGGATGTGACAATCCTGGGTTGCTGTGGGCTGCTATTGTTATAACGCGCCTGCTTTAATCTTATTTTATTTAATTTTCCTTTATTTATTTTTTATTTCCAAAGGTTCCGGATCATTATCCGGAGTTCCCTGAGAACTCCAGGCCCGGGTCCGGTACTCGGGTATTTTTAAAATCGCTCGGATCCTAAAGCTGGTGTCACACATAACGACGACGACAACGACGTCGCTGCTACGTCACCATTTTCTGTGACGTTGCAGCGACGTCCCGTCGCTGTCGCTGTGTGTGACATCCAGCAACGACCTGGCCCCTGCTGTGAGGTCGCCGGTCGTTGCTGAATGTCCAGCTTCATTTTTTGGTCGTCACTCTCCCGCTGTGACACACACATCGCTGTGTGTGACAGCGAGAGAGCGACGAAATGAAGCGATCAGGAGCCGGCACTGGCAGCTGCGGTAAGCTGTAACCAGCGTAAACATCGGGTAACCAAGGGAAGACCTTTCCCTGGTTACCCGATGTTTACGCTGGTTACCAGCCTCCGCTCTTGCTGCCAGCGCCGGCTCCTGCACTGTGACATGTGGCTGCAGTATGCATCGGGTAATTAACCCGATGTATACTGTAGCAAGGAGAGCAAGGAGCCAGCGCTAAGCAGTGCACGCGGCTCCCTGCTCTCTGCACTGTGACATGTAGCTGCAGCACACATCGGGTTAATTAACCCGATGTGTGCTGCAGGAGAGCAAGGAGCCAGCGCTAAGCGCGGCTCCCTGCTCTCTGAACTGTGACATGTAGCTGCAGCACACATCGGGTTAATTAACCCGATGTGTGATGCAGGAGAGCAAGGAGCCAGCGCTAAGCGCGGCTCCCTGCTCTCTGAACATGTAGCACAGCGACGTTATGATCGCTGCTTCTGCTGTGTTTGACAGCTAAGCAGCGATCATAACAGCGACTTACAAGGTCGCTGTTACGTCACCGAAAATGGTGACGTAACAGCGACGTCGTTGTCGCTGTCGTTTAGTGTGACACCAGCTTAAATTTTACTGTCCGGGTCTGTCCGTCACTAATCAATAGACAAATAAAAAAGTGCATGGTGTTTATGTAGTTGTGTAAACAGAAATATGATATTCAAAATTAAAAATGACATGCCATAAGGCAAGCAAAATCAAGAAATGCAAAAAACTAAATTATTGAGTAAATGTATTAAATATTAGTTGTATCCAAACTATAATTAAATTGTTGTACAATGTTGTTCTCCACTTTTCTTAGATAATAATCTTTTTTCTTATTTTCTCATAGGCACTTCATTCAGGGAAAAGACCCAATCAAAGTCAACATCTAAGTCACTGAGCGGGTCGAGTGAAGTACCTCAAAATTTGCAGACCACCACAGGTATGGTTTTAGCATATACAGACCTCTAAATTATGGATAAAAAAACTATTAAAAATAATTTTAACACAAACAGTCCCATTCTCACACCACATAAAAATACCCAATTAAAGAAAGCAGCCAAAGCTCTCATTGAGCCCAATAGGAGTCCTTGTGTCCAATCTATAAATAAAGTGACTCAAGTTGCGCAAGGGCCTTAAATAGGTTACCACCTCTAACCTCTGATCTATGGCCTTTATAATTAATTTGCTTGAGTCAGATTTATGGTACAATTGGAAATGTTTTGGTAGGGTTTTTAGGTGTTCCATCTCATGTAGAGTCTTTGTTTTCTCAATGTCCCTGATGTGCTCACGGACTCACACCTTTAACCCTCTAACCCGTGGACGATTTTTCCGTTTTTGTTTTTTGCTCCCCTTTTTCCGAGAGTCGTAACTTTTTTATTTTTCCCGTCAATCTTGCCATAAGAGGTCTTGTTTTTGCGGGACGTATTGGTCTTTTAAGTGAAACCATGAGTTTTAACATATATGGTACTGGAAAACAGCAAAAAATTTCCACGTGCGGAAAAATTACAAAAAAGTGTGATTGGACAATGGTTTATGGGGTACTTTATTCACCGTGTTCACTGTATGGTAAAACTGATGGGTGGGTGTGATACTTCAGGTTGGTATGAGTTCGTTGATACTAAACATGTTTAGGTTTACTTTTATCTAAGGGGTTAAAAAAAGGTTTGTCCAAAAAATTGGAGCACTTTCAGCGCCATTTTCTGCAACTTGTAGTGTTCTCATTTTTCGGGATATGGGGCTCACTGATGGCTTATTTGTTTGCATTTTTAGCTGAACCATTTTTGCGCAGATGCTACGTTTTGACTCCCTGGTATTGCATTTTGCTCAAAATTTGCGAAGACCAAAAAACTTAACTTTGCCGGTTGGAATTTTTTTTTACGGCTACGCCGTCTACCGATCATATTAATTCATTTTAGATTTTGATAGACTGGGCATTTTTTAACTCTGTGATACCAAATGAGTGTATATTTATTATTTTTTTAACCCTTTGATTTTTAGTGGGGCGAATGGGGAGTGATTTAAATTTTTAGTGGGTTTTTTTAATTCTTTAAAACTTTTTTTTAATTTTTTTTTATTTTAATAGTCCCCCTAGGGGTAAGGATTAGTTGTCTGATCGCTTGTTCATTTCTGCTGATCAGCTGAAATGCTGCTGTCCTGTTACAAGCAGCCGGCTGTAACAGGATGTGAGTCATGATAGCGACATGAGTCATGACATAACCCTGTGCTACCATGGCAACCATCGGATTCCCGTGATCGCGTCACGGGGACTCCGATGGCGTCGAGGAAAGGAAATTTCCCTGCCATGGACATTTACATTGCGCTGTCAGTATTTGACAGCGCGGTCTAAGGGATTAAAAGGCATGGGTGAATCGTGGATCCACCCTTGCTTGTAAGGTACACATGTCTGCTGTTCAGATCAGCATATATGTGCGGAAATCGGTGCCGGTTTACTGCAGCAGCCGACGATGATTACACCGCCATTATCTACGATGTACCCAGTACGTCCAATGTCTGTAAGAGGTTAAGTCCCTTGTGGTCATTCCTATGTAGATTTTCTGGCATGGATACTGGGCGTAATAAATCACGCTCTTAGAAGCACAAATATGTTGGTGATTTATTGTGTAAGTTTGTGTTCCTTCCGATTTTTTAATGGGAATCTGTCACCAGATTTGGGGACTACAAGCTGTGTCCAATACCACTGAGTTCTTATATACAGCATTCCAAAATACTGTATATAAGAGCCTGTAAAACGGAAAAAGTACTTTTATAATACTCACCTAGGGTGGGTCCAGTCCAATGGGTGTCGCAGCTCTCCAGTGCGGTGCCTCCTCTTTTAGGTCTGACGCATCCTCTCTGCTGCGATCTTCGGCCTCCTTCTTCCCAGTCCGGTGTGGATGATGTGTCTATGTCATCCACACGAGCCGACATTGCGGTCCTGCGCAGGCGCATTCATCTGCCCTGCTGATCAAAGTACTGTAATGTGCAGGCGCGAGGAAAGGTTAACCCCTTCACGACTGGCCGACTTTACACTTTCCGTTATTTGTGGGGGGTTTGCCATTCTTCTGACAGACGTAACTTTCTTTAACGTTCCTTTGGGAGACCCAGACCATGGGTGTTTAGCTTCTGCCTCCGGAGGACACACAAAGTACTACACTTAAAAGTGTAGCTCCTCCCTCTGAGCTTATACACCCCCTGGTAGCCAGTCCTAGCCAGTTTATCGCTTTGTGTTCAGGAGGTCATACATCCACACATGCATTCTCATCTGATTGTTTGACTTTTGGAAAGAGTTTGAAGAAAAGCGGGTCCATGTCTGGACTTCCGGCATGTCCCTTCTCACCCCACTGTGTCGGCGGTGTTGTTAATGTTGATTTACAAGGCTGAAGCCTTACATGCCGCGCTCCTTCACCATCCCTTCTGGGCTCTGGCTTGAAGTGGGAGCCAGCACGGTCTCCATGCCTGGCAGGAGTCCGGTCTCCATCCACAGCCCCTTGAGGATTCTGTTGGACCGGAGCACTCATCCCCAGGGACATGGCCCTGCGTCTCAGCAGCTAAGTACCTGAGACGTTTTTGTTGGGGGTCCCGGTTCTTTATTGTAAGGGGAGAGTATGCTGTATGTGATTGTTTTTAACTTTTCCGGCGGGTTCTCCAGCTTTTGCCCGAGAACCGCGCCGATGGTGCCTGCTTGTCGGCCTCGCCGCTTAAATTTAGGCCCCGGCTTCGCCGGAGGCCTAGTTTCGTTTTCCTGCCCTCGCATGTCACTCATGCAGAGGGACAGGTTCGGCTCCTCCCGGCGGCCGTTCTACACAGGGGAGGGACACTCCCCACTGCTGGGGCGTCCCTCCTTCCCGGCAGGTCTCTATAGCCCTCCAGTTCTCGCTCTTTTATAGGAGCGCCCTAGTCCCGCCCCCTCTCTTCGCTCCGGCGGCCATTTCTCAGGCAGAGTTCACTCTGCTCTGGGACATCCTGCATTCTGCATCTCTGCTGAGGTGCTGCGCTCTGGGGGACCGAGCTTCGGGATCTGGAGGGCACACAACACCGCGCTCAGCGGTCTGGTAAGCCACAGCCGGTCTCCGATTGTGGACCTCTGTACATTCTCCCTGGGGTTCATTCTCTGCAAATCCCCCACTCCAGCAGCATGTCTCACACAAGGAGCAAGGCTCCAAAGCTTTATTCTGCATGCACTGCATGTAAGCTCCTGCTGCCTGAGCCGAGCATTTATCCACACTGTGATGGTTGCTCTAACTTGGCGGTGCCACAGCCTGGAGTCTCACCCCAAGTGGTCTCTCAGGCTGCTGCTGCACCTGTGATTTAACCCCCGGCCTGGGTAGAGTCCTTTTCTAGGTCCATATCCCAGCCATTTGCTGAGTCCATGGGACTTTTGTCCAGGACTTTGATGAATATGCATCAGCCCCCCTCACAGGGTGCCTCTAATACTCTTGACAGAGGACTCCTATCCTCTGACCTCCGTCCATCAGAGCTCACGGAGGATTCATCATCTGATCTCAGACCCCGTCCTTCTAAGAGAAGGCGCAGGGTTTCCTCCCCCTGCCCATCCCACGGCTCTGTCTCAAGAGCTGACTCTCAAGATGAGGAGGATGCCCTCACTGGGGGCTCGGAGGCTATGAATCCCATCGATTTCTCTGAGGGTGACTCAGATCTTAGTGATTTGATTGCTTCTATTAATTCTGTGCTGGATCTCAATCCGCCAGTGTCAGAGGAGCAACTCTCTTTGGCAGAAAAACATCAGTTTACCTCGCCTAAGAGAGTGAAGAGTGTGTTCTTTAACCACTCCAGTTTTCAGACCGCTGTGACCAAACCCAGGGCCTGCCCTGACAAACGCTTTCCAAAGCGTGGTTGTGATGACCGGTTTCCATTTCCACCTGAGGTGGTCAAGGAGTGGTCTCACTCCCCAAAGGTAGACCCTCCGGTGTCTAGGCTATCAGCCCGGACCGTTGTGTCGGTGGCTGACGGCACCTCACTTAAGGATTCCACTGACCGTCAGATTGACCTTCTGGCCAAATCTGTGTATGAAGCTGTGGGGGCCGCGTTTTTCCCGACTTTTGCAGCAGTGTGGGCTCTCAAAGCCATCTCTGCTTCTCTAGAGGAGATGCATTCCCTCACCAAGGAATCTATGCCTGAGATGGTTACCTTAACTGCTCAGGCTTCAGCCTTTTCATCTTATGCCATGTCTGCCATGCTAGAGGCTGCTCACCGCACTGCGGTGGCTTCAGCTAATTCTCTTGTTATCCGCAGGATTTTGTGGCTTCGAGAGTGGAAGGCAGATGCTTCTTCCAAGAAGTTTCTTGCTGGGCTCCCTTTTGCTGGGTCACGGCTGTTTGGTGAACAGCTGGATGAAATCATTAAAGAAGCTACTGGCGGGAAGAGTACTTCCATGCCACAAACCAAGACCAGGAAACCCGCCCAGGGTAGGAATCAATCGAGGTTTCGTTCCTTTCGTTCCTCCAACTGGTCATCCTTTAAGCCTTCCGCCTCGACCGCTAACTCAGCCAAGGATCAGAAATCCAATTGGCGCCCAAAAGCGCGTCCGTAGAAGACCGCAGGAGGTTCTGCCACTAAGGCAGCTTCCTCATGACTCTCGGCCCGCTCCAGCCATGTCCTTAGTCGGTGGCAGGCTCTCCCACTTTGGCGACGCTTGGTTAAAGCAAGTCTCCGATCAGTGGGTGAGAGACATCATATCTCACGGCTACAGGATAGAATTCTCTTCCAGCCCTCCAAACAGATTTTTTCTCTCAACTCCAAGGCCGCTGCCTTCTCGCAGGCCGTGGCGTCCTTGCAGGCAAACGGAGTGATTGTCCCAGTTCCCGCTCAGGAACGGTTCAGAGGTTTTTACTCAAATCTCTTCCTAGTTCCAAAAAAGGACGGTACCTTCCGGCCCATCCTGGATCTCAAGCTTCTCAACAAGCATGTCCGGGTGCGGCATTTTCGCATGGAGTCTCTGCGATCAGTCATTGCCTCTATGACCCAAGGGGATTTCCTGGCATCCATCGACATCAGAGATGCCTATCTACATGTGCCAATCGCAGTGTCACATCAGCGTTGGTTACGTTTTGCGATAGGAGAGGATCATTTCCAATTCGTGGCTCTCCCCTTCGGGTTAGCCACGGCCCCTCGGGTATTCACCAAGGTCATGGCGGCAGTGATTGCGGTCCTGCACCTCCAGGGGTTAGCAGTGCTTCCTTATCTGGACGACCTTCTGGTCAAGGGTCCATCCAACGCAGACTGTCAGCGGAGTGTTTCGCTCACTCTCGCCACCCTAGCCCAATTCGGGTGGATTGTCAATCTTCCCAAATCCACTCTGACTCCGACTCAGAGTCTCACGTACCTAGGGATGCAGTTCGAGACTTTGCCGGCACTTGTGAAGTTGCCCTTAATCAAACAGCAGTCTCTCCGGCTAGCGGTGCGCTCTCTCCTGAGGCCCCGCCGTTATTCCCTCAGGCGCCTGATGCAGGTGCTGGGTCAAATGGTGGCTTCCATGGAGGCGGTTCCCTTTGCCCAGTTCCATCTGCGTCCTCTGCAGCTGGACATTCTCCGCTGTTGGGACAAGCGGCCTTCCTCCTTACAGAGGTTAGTGGCTCTGTCGCCACGGACCAGGAGCTCTCTTCAGTGGTTGCTTCGATCCCTCTCCCTGTCCCAAGGGCGCTCCTTCCTGGCTCCGTCCTGGGTGATTCTCACCACGGATGCCAGCCTATCCGGCTGGGGAGCGGTACATCTCCACCACAGAGCGCAGGGCACTTAGACTCCGTCCGAGTCAGCCCTTTCAATCAATGTGCTGGAAACCAGAGCTGTGGTTCTAGCTCTCCTAGCCTTTCACCACCTGTTGGCGGGCAGGCACATTCAAGTCCAGTCAGACAACGCGACAGCGGTTGCCTACATCAATCACCAAGGCGGGACACGCAGCCGCCTGGCAATGTTGGAGGTCCAACGCATTCTTCAATGGGCGGAGGACTCCAAGTCCACCATATCCGCAGTCCACATCCCTGGCGTAGAAAACTGGGAGGCAGATTATCTCAGCCGTCAATCCGTGGACGGTGGCGAGTGGTCCCTGCACCCGGCAGTGTTTCAGTCAATCTGCCGCAAGTGATGTACTCCGGACGTGGACCTAATGGCATCCTGTCACAACAACAAGGTTCCGGTTTATGTGGCTCGCTCCCACGATCCTCAGGCCTTCACCGCGGACGCTCTGGTTCAAGACTGGTCCCAGTTTCGTCTGTCCTACGTGTTTCCCCCTCTAGCTCTCTTGCCCAGAGTCCTGCGCAAGATCAGAATAGAGGGCCGTCGAGTCATCCTCATTGCACCGGACTGGCCCAGGCGAGCTTGGTATCCGGACCTGCTCCAACTGTCCGTGGAGATGCCGTGGCATCTTCCGGACCGTCCAGACCTGCTCTCGCAAGGTCCATTTTTCCGCCCGAATTCTGCGGCACTCAAATTGACGGCGTGGCTCTTGAGTCCTGGATTTTGACGGCTTCTGGTATTCCTCCTGAAGTCATCTCCACTATGACTCGGGCCCGTAAGGCTTCCTCCGTCAAGATCTATCACAGGACTTGGAAAATTTTCCTGTCCTGGTGTCGCTCTTCCGGCCATTCTCCTTGGCCATTCTCGTTGCCGACCCTTCTGTCTTTTTTACAGTCCGGTCTGCAGCTAGGACTGTCCCTCAACTCTCTCAAGGGACAAGTCTCAGCTCTATCAGTGCTGTTCCAGCGGCGTCTTGCCCGGCTGGCTCAGATCCGCACCTTCATGCAAGGTGCGTCTCACATCATTCCGCCTTATCGGCGGCCCTTGGATCCCTGGGACCTTAACTTGGTCCTCACGGTATTGCAGAAACCCCCTTTGAGCCTCTTAGGGAGGTTTCTTTGTATCGTCTTTCTCAAAAGGTGGCCTTTCTAGTTGCCATAACTTCTCTCAGGAGAGTCTCTGATTTGGCTGCGCTCTCCTCGGAGTCACCTTTTTTGGTTTTTCACCAAGACAAGGTAGTTCTCCGTCCGACCCCGGACTTTCTTCCTAAGGTGGTCTCTCCCTTCCACCTTAACCAGGATATTTCCTTGCCTTCATAGCAAGGAGGATTTGCGGGGCACTACTTTCACTGAGGACTGTCCACATTAAACAATCAGCGGCTAGTTGCAGGAGGCACACACAGTGCTATTTGATCTCTGCTGTGGCAGGAGAAAACTATCAGGTCGGACTATACTGAATACAGCTACGGGGTGCTTGTTCCAAAAGCATCAGAGCATGAAACATTAGGCAAAGAGAGAAAAAAGGAACCGCACTCACCGGTAATTGCTGTGAAGTATTCAGGTTTATTTCATGGTCGGAGGATACATGCTTCGGCGTAACAGGGAGGGAATGAGGATGGTTAGCACAAAAAAGACTACGGCCGTTTCGCCCCTGTAGGTGGGGCTGGTAAGACCCGTCGAAGCCCCACCTACAGGGGCGAAACGGCCGTAGTCTTTTTTGTGCTAACCATCCTCATTCCCTCCCTGTTACGCCGAAGCATGTATCCTCCGACCATGAAATAAACCTGAATACTTCACAGCAATTACCGGTGAGTGCGGTTCCTTTTTTCTCTCTTTGCCTAATATTTCCTTGCCTTCCTTCTGTCCAGCCCCTGTTCATCGCTTTGAGAAAGCGCTGCATACTCTAGATCTGGTGCGTGCTCTCCGGATTTATGTGGCTCGCACCGCTGCGCTTAGGCGGTGGACCTCTCTTTTTGTGCTAACCACAGGGCGGCGCAAGGGTCTCTCTGCTTCTAAGCCGACCTTGGCCCGTTGGATTAGATCGATCATTTCGGACGCCTACTAGAGTACTCAGGTGCCTCCCCCGCCGGGGATCAAAGCACACTCGACCAGAGCTGTCGGTGCCTCTTGGGCTTTTAGGCACCAGGCTACGGCTCAACAAGTCTGTCAGGCTGCCACTTGGACTAGCCTGCATACCTTTTCGAAGCAGTACCAAGTGCATGCTCATGCTTCGGCAGATGCGAGCTTGGGCAGACGCATCCTTCAGGCGGCTGTCGCCCACTTGTGAAGTTAGGCTCCGCCTACTTCTTAGTTTTTTTCTATTTTTCCCACCCAGGGACTGCTTTGGAACGTCCCATGGTCTGGGTCTCCCAAAGGAACGATAAAGAAAAAGAGAATTTTGTTACTTACCGTAAATTCTTTTTCTTATAGTTCCGTATTGGGAGACCCAGCTCCCTCCCTGTTGCCTGTTGGCAATTTTCTTGTTCCGTGTGTTATGACCGGCTGTTGTCGTGGACAGAGTCTCCGGTTGTTCCGGTTCTTACTCGGTTCTACTTGTGAGTGGCTATTCTCCTTCAGCTTTTGCACTAAACTGGCTAGGACTGGCTACCAGGGGGTGTATAAGCTCAGAGGGAGGAGCTACACTTTTAAGTGTAGTACTTTGTGTGTCCTCCGGAGGCAGAAGCTAAACACCCATGGTCTGGGTCTCCCAATACGGAACTATAAGAAAAAGAATTTACGGTAAGTAACAAAATTCTCTTTTTTTTATTTTTCAGTCAATGTGGTCATGTGAGGGCTCATTTTTTGCACAATGAGCTGTAATTTTAAATGAAACCGTGAGTTTTACCATGCAGTGTACTGTAAAATGGCAAAAAAATTCCAAATGTGGAGAAATTAAAAAAAAAAGTGTGATTGCTCTATTGTTTTTGAGAGATTTTATTCACTGTGTTCACTATATGGTAAACCTGATGTGCTGCTGTGATGCCTGAGGTTACTGCAAGTTTGTAGACACCAAACATGAATAGGTTTACTTTTATCTAAGGTGTTAAGAAAATAATCAGAAGTTTGTCCGAAAAAAGTGACAGACGTTGTGCGCCATTTTCTGAGACCCATAGCGTTCTCATTTTTTTAAATCTATGGCTCAGTGATGGCTATTTTTTGTATCTCGAGCTGACGTTTTTAACAGTATCATTTTTGCGCAGATGCTATGTTTTCATTGCCTGTTATTGCATTTTGCTTAAAATTTGTGGCAACCAAAAAGCGTAATTTTGGCATTTGGAATTTTTTTGCTGCTACGCCGTTTACCAAACAGAACAAATGATTTTATATTTTGATATATATTTGGGCTGAAGACAGCGATACCAAATGTGTGAATATATTTTTTTTTAACCCTTTATTTTTCAGTGGGGCAAAAGAGGGATGATTTGAACTTTTAGGTGTTTTTACTTTTTTTTACTTTTTCAAAACTTTTTCTTAAATTTTTTTTTAAATTTGACTAGTACCCCTAGGGGGCTATTAGGATCAGCTGTCTGATCACTCATTTATTTATCCCAATCAGAGCAGCACAATTTAGACTCGGAGAAATTATCATCTCTTGTAACAGCCAGTATTTGGCTTTTTCTTACAGGACCTGAGTCATGTGAGCTACAGGAGTCATCACATGACCCTGTGCTATCATGATAGCCACCAGATTGTTAAGGGGTTAAAGATCTCTTACGCATATGCACTACAATACATGGATCTGCTTTGAGCAGGGCAGATCAAAGTGCGCCTGCGCAGGACCTCAATGCCAGCTAGTGAGCATGATGTACGACGCGTCATGCACATGGGCCTCAGAAGAAGGAGGATGGCGATCGCCGCAGAGAGGAAATGCCGGACTAGAGAGAGGAGGCAGTGGGTTTGAGATAATGATCAATAACTTTGCTAGCTATTTCATCATCAGCTGACGGTCTCCTTTTTTTCTCAGCCCCAGATCCCCTTGAGTGGAGCCCCAAAAATTGGTCTGTGCGATTTCTTCCTGTAAGCTCCCAAAGTAAGTCTGCCATCTTGTCTTTCTTCTTCCTGCTCCAGCTGTAAGGCTACTTTCACATTTTACAGGATGCAAACCGCATATGACCGGATCCTGTGGATTGAATGTGCAACGCATGCAACCGCAATTGTTATTTTATTGTATGCTTCTACTTCTACTTGTGATGGATGAAGGGGAACACAGAATTTATCGGCTGGCACTGGAGTCAGCTGATCGGGAATAAGATGAACTCCTGATCTCACAGCCCGCACACGCTGTGATGGATGCAGGTTAACAGCAATCACTGCCTGCTGCCGATCACGTGTGACCATGTTCGGGCTGTGTGGTCATGAGTTCAGCTGAGTTCAGATCAGCTGACTCCAGTGTTGGCCGATTACTTTCTGTGTCCCCCTGCATCCATCGCAGAGTGTTCGGGCTGGAGTTCAACAGAGTTCAGATCAGCTGACTCCAGTGTCGGCCGAATTCAGCTGACCTCACAGGCAGCACACGCTGCGATGGATGCAGGGGGACCCAGAAGAAGTAATCGGCCAACACTGGAGTCAGCTGATCAGATTACTTGATCTGCTGGCAGAATGGTTAGAAGTAGGGATGAGTGAGCACTAAAATGCTCGGGTTCTCGGTAGCCCATGAGTATTTTTTTTTTTTAAATTCATTAAAAAATAAACAAAAACCCCAAACACATAACCCTAACTCTAGGGTTAGGGGGTAAAAAAAATAAAATGTGTGGACTCCCGCTGCATTTTCTATTGCTAAGGTAACCCAAGCAGCTACTGGCTGCTAACCCCCACTGCTTATATGACCTTCACTGGCAATGGAAAATCCAGGGAAGCCCTTTTTTTAACGTTTTTTGCCCAAAAACTAAAAAAAAAAGACAGCTTCACCCTGTTTTTGTATGCTAGCCAGGTACAGCAAGCAGGTACGCGCTGCCCCCAACCCCCAGCTGCCTATTTGTACCCGGTTGGGAACCAAAAATACAGGGAAGCCATTTTTTAAGTATTTCATGAATTTCATGAAATAATTAAAAAAAAACAAAAAACGACATGGGCTTCGGCCAATTTTTGTGACGAGCCAGGTACAACTAGGCAGCTGGGGATGGGAATATGCAGTGCAGGGTGGCCCAAGCTTTCTTGGCCCCCCCGCTGCGAATTGCAGTCAACAGTCGCCCCAGAATATGGCGCTTTCTTAAAAGCGCTATCTTCTGGCGTTGTGTCCAACATCTCTCCCAGCGGCCCTGGTGCCGGGTGGCACGTTGGGTAATATGGGGTTAATACCAGCTTTGTTTTACCTGCTGGTATAAAGCCTGAGATTGCTAATGTCAGGCCAAGTTTGACCCGGCCATTAAGAATCTCCAATAAAGGGTTAAAAATAAGACATCACACAGAAAAAATACTTTATTAGAAAAAAATACACAGACACTTTATTAGAAATAAATACACAGACACACTTAGGGACGCCATCTTTATTACTCCCTCTCACCCCTTCACGATCCTGGTCTTCTGTCTGAGAGAGAGGGAAATTTCTGTATTGACCATGCCAAGCTGCTTTCTGGGCATGCTCAGTACAAAAAACAGGATTCTGTCTATCAGGGTCCGGCGACTTCCGGTACAGCAGGATCGGGGTCATTGAAATACATTGCAGGTACCACTGCATGTACTAATACAGATGGCCACCTGGTGGCGCTATAACAACACAAAAATATCACCCATGTAACGCAGCCTAAGCCTCAAAGGCTACCATTACTATTACCGATAGAGCTAACAGCCATGAATCATCGTGATCCGGACTCACCTATAAAGTGCACTTATAACTGGATGTTTTGAGTAGCCCTGACACGCGTTTCTCACCTGGCTTCCTCGCTTGAGGAAAGTGTAATGTGCATGTTTTATTATGTGGTGTCTTGGGCGAGATCGTCGCTGTTTGGGCGCGTGCAGGGGGTGGGACGCTGCACATAGAGTCCGCCTCATCCAGTCATTCCAGGGGAAGCGTGGATCGGAAGAATACTTCCACTAACGTCAGTTAACCCATGCATCCTTCTAAGGAAGCTCCTTTGGCGGGGACTCATGCTGAGGCAGCCCCGCACATGCGCACCCAACGAGACCATATCTACTACTGGCAAGTGAAAGGGCACGACCAGGGTGGTAAGAAAATCATCCAAACATAAGGAGAATCAGCCTTAGCCTAAAGAATATGACCATGTATAGTCCTTAAAAGATTTTCTAATGTCCCTATATCATGCAGAGACAAAATTCATATAGTAATATGTGTGTATATATATATACCCCTAGATTCTAAATGGACCTTGCGATACCACAAATTTTCAATCCTGTGGGACCACAGTCATGGCGCAGCTTGAAATGTCTCTGGATCATCCTCAGGGAATCAAGATCCACAACATCACACACCGCAATTATGTCCCTAACATGTTCCCTCGTGCGGACTCGTTGTTCCCTTGATGTTAACCCAATATAAATTAGGCTACAGTCACATACTGCATAATAGATAACGTGACTTTTACTGTATGATTTGCAACTTTTTATTTTATACTCTTTAGGTCCATCCCAAGTTGACAACATCTCTGGGCAGACAAAAGGAAAACAACCAAATTTGGGACTCCCTTTCTCAAAGCGAGATACCACCCTAGGTACGTAATGGTTCTTCACCAGCATATCCTTTAGGCTTTTCCCCCTTCTAACAGGTAAGAGTGGGCAATGAGTAAAACGTCGTTCAAACTCTGGTCGGTCTTCAGTAACGACCAGTGTTTGTTCAAGATCTGCCTGATCGCCCCCCTCTGACTGTTAACTTGGAGATGAAATGTATCTGTGAGGAAAAAGATTCTTCCCTCTTACTTGTTGATAATAATTGTACCCGTGGAGAACCCGTTTCTGTCTGGTACCCCATTTTTATATTATAGTCCAGAAAAACAATTGCCTCCCGATCTGCCTTATAGGTTAGTTTGATGTTATATGGGTTATTGTTCAACCAAGTCATGAAGCTCTGCAGTTCAGCACCGGTACCCCTCCAGATAATAAAGATGTCATCTATCTTACCACCTAGTGTAAAATTAATAGATTAGGGATAAGCCAAATGGATGACAATGTTTTAATTTTGTTACATACATTTTTCCTTCTGAGTCCTCTGATACCATACCAAAAAAATATTCAATGCTCATGATTCAAAAGATAGATTTTCAGCGTAGTTTCTCCTTGATGAAAAATGAACCTTGAAATGGTAGCCTCATTTTAACCAAAACCTGGTATTAATAATTGGACAAATTGAAGAAGGACATGGCATTTGATTT
>NW_027444050.1:0-30161 GCF_048569485.1 Anomaloglossus baeobatrachus | reverse complement strand
GAGGGGTCAATGTTGTCCTATACGGGGTAGAATATGGGCAATTGTGTCCTATAGGGGGTAAATTGTGTCCTATGAAGGGAAAAAGAGGGGTAAATTGTACCCTATAAAGGGCAGAACAGGGCTAAAGTGTGTCCTATAAAGGGTAGAAGAGGGGTAAATTGTGTCCTATAAATGGTAGAAGAGGGGTAAATTGTGTCCTATAAAGGGTAGCAGAGGGGTAAATTGTGTGGCTCTCCTAAAGGGCCAGCATACTAATTCCCAAAAGTGCCTCTCAGGCTATGGCTGAGAGGTACTAGGCACTTAAGGCATCCTCCCACTAAGGGGAGGTGCCTGAGGAACAAGGTCTGGTAGTCAGTCTATGTCCATGTAGCTAGCTAGTTGTCAGGTCCCTTTTGTCCACTGTCCATTTCCTGTTCCCTGGTCCACTTACCCATGCCTTTTACCTGGTCCCTGCTGTACCCTCCTGGCCAGTCTGTCCAGCCGTACTGTCTGCCTCAGCAGTCCCGGCTGCACCTGCTTACACTAGTAACTCTGCCAGTCCGTCCGCTGTACTATCTGCCTCAGCCATCCCGGCTGCTCCTGCCAGCACTAAAGAATTTGCCTATCCGTCCCTGAGCCTTGGGGATCGGCTGCCACAGTCCCGGACACTGCCCTGAGAGTATATACGGATAAGGCTGCACATCAAACTTAGATAATAGTATAATGCCTCAAGCATATGGACAAATATTGGAATATACAATGAAAAATGCTACTTGCTAATTTGAACATGTGAATAATGAATTGCATACCTGCCATGAATATTAGGAAAAAGGAGATATTTAGCAATCGCATTGATCAATGTAACTGAGCCCCAAGGCCTCGTCAAGGCATATCTCTATATTGGGGTCCCTAGCTCTGTGACCCTAACTGTGTGTCATCTCATTGCAATTAAAAACTGCTGTGGGTGGAGAGGGGTAACTAAGGACTTTCTTATATAGGAGATGGAAAAAACATGGCCGAAAGGGGCGGAGCTGTGTTCACATTCAGAAAAAAACTACATATAACTGAATAGGATAACTGAAGTGAGCACTAATATATATATTATGAGTGCAAGCCAAAAATTACATACTATATACGGATTAGGCTGCACATCAAACTTAGATAATAGTATAATGCCTCAAGCATATGGACAAATATTGGAATATACAATGAAAAATGCTACTTGCTAATTTGAACATGTGAATAATGAATTGCATACCTGCCATGAATATTAGGAAAAAGGAGATATTTAGCAATCACATTGATCAATGTAACTGAGCCCCAAGGCCTCGTCAATTTTGGCTTGCACTCATAATATATATATTAGTGCTCACTTCAGTTATCCTATTCAGTTATATGTAGTTTTTTACTGAATGTGAACACAGCTCCGCCCCTTTCGGTCATGTTTTTTCCATCTCCTATATAAGAAAGTCCTTAGTTACCCCTCTCCACCCATAGCAGTTTTTAATTGCAATGAGATGACACACAGTTAGGGTCACAGAGCTAGGGACCCCAATATAGAGATATGCCTTGACGAGGCCTTGGGGCTCAGTTACATTGATCAATGCGATTGCTAAATATCTCCTTTTTCCTAATATTCATGGCAGGTATGCAATTCATTATTCACATGTTCAAATTAGCAAGTAGCATTTTTCATTGTATATTCCAATATTTGTCCATATGCTTGAGGCATTATACTATTATCTAAGTTTGATGTGCAGCCTTATCCGTATATAGTATGTAATTTTTGGCTTGCACTCATAATATATATATTAGTGCTCACTTCAGTTATAATATTCAGTTATATGTAGTTTTTTTCTGAATGTGAACACAGCTCCGCCCCTTTCGGTCATGTTTTTTCCATCTCCTATATAAGAAAGTCCTTAGTTACCCCTCTCCACCCATAGCAGTTTTTAATTGCAATGAGATGACACACAGTTAGGGTCACAGAGCTAGGGACCCCAATATAGAGATATGCCTTGACGAGGCCTTGGGGCTCAGTTACATTGATCAATGCGATTGCTAAATATCTCCTTTTTCCTAATATTCATGGCAGGTATGCAATTCATTATTCACATGTTCAAATTAGCAAGTAGCATTTTTCATTGTATATTCCAATATTTGTCCATATGCTTGAGGCATTATACTATTATCTAAGTTTGATGTGCAGCCTTATCCGTATATAGTATGTAATTTTTGGCTTGCACTCATAATATATATATTAGTGCTCACTTCAGTTATCCTATTCAGTTACTGCCCTGAGAGTGTCACCTGGCGTCTACTCGGTAGAGGCTTAACTAAGCCATATCTGGGTAAGGCCTGATTTCCTCTGCATTCCAGTGGGTCCACTGCCACTCACCAACTCACAACCGGCGAGTGTTACAGGTTGATTAGGCTTTGGACTCTGCTGACATGCGGGAACAGCAAGCTCAAATCCTGATTCACCTACGGTCCATGAATGTCCGCCTGAATACTCCTGCTCCTTTTGTATCTGGAACCTATCTATGTGCTCCAACACATTTCAGTAGTGACCCCAAGCCATGGCAAGAGTTCATAAACCACTGCACTCTGCACTTTGAACTGTTGGCCCAGTTTTCTTCTGACCAGTCCAAAGTGGCATTTCTAATGTCACACCTTAGTGGGGAGTCTCTCGGCTGGGTCAATGCCTTGTGGGAGAGAAATGACCCAGTTACCACTGATGTTCTGGAATTCTTGGAGGCCTTCTAGAAAGTTTTTGATGAACCAGGCGATGTAACTTCTGCCTTGTCCTCTCTTCTGCAGCTGCGTCAAGTAGTTCAGACTTTGATTCAGTATGCAGTTCAGTTTCACACCCTCTCTTCAGAACTGGGATGGAATAATTAGGATCTGAAGGCCGCCTTTTGGGAAGGTGTATCCAGAAGGATTAAAGGTAAATGGGCTGGCCGTGATACTCCTGCTACATTGGATGATTTGATTTCCTTAGATACTTGGGTCGATCGCAGTTTCCAGGAACGATCCATGGAGATGTCACGTGAAATTAAATTTACGTGTATGGCTCCATCCAGAGATCATCAGCTTTCCAGTTTCCGCTTCAGCTCCTGAACCTATGCAGGTTGAAGATGTACAAGCAACAATGAGAACATTGCTGAGCCATGGGTCTGTGTTTTGACTGATGAGGAGCAGAACACTTCATCCATGCCTGTCCTATGAGGCTGAAACCCTGTTGCTGTGCGTTGGTAGGAGGGGCCACCCTCGGCAAATGCAGTCTCTTCACTGTTCTTGTCCATGTCTGCATCGTTTGGTGAAATTTTGTTCTCTGAGATGGCTCACCTAGATTCTGGATTTGCTGGGAACGTCATTCAACAAGCTGTGGTGGATCATTAGCAGATTCCCATCCGACACCTTCAGAATCCCTTGTCAGTTGATGGAGTGCTCTTCTCCGAGCCCATATGCTTCATTTTGGTGCCTGTGGAACTATGCATGGGAACTTCGCATCCGGAGAAGATCTCTTTCCTGGTGCTTCCAAACTTGTTTTGGCTGCTTCTCCTGGGTTTGCTTTGGCTCCGTGCTCATGACCCTGTTCTGGACTGGAATTCCGGTGAGGTGCCTTTGGGGGCAGAAATGCCACAAGAAGTGTCTTATTGGTGTTCATCCACACAGGATTTCTGAGGTTGCAGCTTGCCATCCGGTTCTGCTTCCTGATTGTCAGCCTGCCACTGCTAAGAGGAGAGAGGAAATTCAATGTGTCCCTGAATTGTATGAGATGACTGTGATGACATGGACACCCAATGCCTCTCATGGGTTAAAGTTTCTTAACATTCAGCCAGACGTATTGTTCTTTTGTGTGCTAATTCATGTTTGCTTAGCTATTGTTTCTCCAGACCCTTCCAGTAATCATTGTATTGTAGTTGTGTATTGCTAATGTAATTACCTTAGTAGCCATTGTCTAGTCGGTGACTTGCAGACTACATGTATACCCTCAGTCTTTCTGTGGACATCATTTGGATGAACATTGTCCATGCAGCTTGAGATTCATCCAATGGGAGAGGCGATCTTGTCCAACCAATCGATGAGGACACAGTGTGCCCAGAGGGAGGGCTGTGGCTATATGAGAGGACTTCTTTAAGCCACCAGGTTGATGAAGGTGGATGAATGCTGATGGATCCAGTCTAAGCTCTTAGGAGCTGACTAGAGGATCAGGATACTTTGTGACTTCAATCTAGGGACTCCGGTTCCGGTTAGAGACCATATCCACAGTCTAGGGATTTCGACCCCGGTTGCCAGGATTATATCATCATACCAGGACTACCTAAGGAGGACACTCAGGTTGGGACAATCCGGTCACCTGGCTACAGACTTTTCAGACCTCACACAGCTTCCTAAATCTGGCGCTATTCCTTTCTCGGTGGGTGCCCGCCAAAAGCAGGGTGCTGCTGGATTGGAGTAAGTGGCCCTGGACGCTCGGAGGCAAGGACATTCTAATCCCTGGTGAGCCAGCGGAAGGGTGAGACTCTGCTGCCTGTTACATTGGTCTGTTTTGCTGGTTATGTGTTCTGTGCCGTTAATTGTTTGGGGATCCAATAAAGTCTAATTATTGTGGTTCCCTCACCCGGTGTTGTCTGAGTAGTGTTCCGTCCATGATTAAGGAGGCCGGGCGTTCAGTTGGGATGAGCCCTGAGCCACGCTGTCTTTCTAAAGGCGGCTGGTTCAGTGGACAAGAGCACCCACTGAGCCCCGTGTCTCCACAATTGGCGGCAGCAGTGGGACACTACTCAGCCTGGTTTACCCAGGGGAGCTGCAGCGGACTGGTGTTCGTGGACACCATCTAGGGCTCAACAACCAGGGAGGCACATAAGCATACCCAGCAGGCTATAGGGGAGGCATTCAGGTTTCGGACGCTGCCATGTCCAACCCCACCAGCTCAGCCATGGCACAAGGACAAGAGAGGAGTTACGACCGCTGCAGTAAATGGATGCTACACGATCTGTGCCAAAGGCGAAAGATTATCTACTGGAATGCTGAGACTCGGTCGGACTTGATCCAGAAATTAGTCCGTTGGGATGCCCAGAATGATGCAGAGGACGATGAGGATCCCGCCGATATTGACCCAGAGGATTTAAACTATGTGCCACACCATGGATCTAGTGACAATTGGGAATCAACTTTGTCCAAAATGGCCCAAGCCACAGCGTTGTTGGATGCATTGGGGCCTAGATCCTCAAGAGAAGACAGGGCTTTGGTTCTGGAATATGTTTATGGAATTCCAGCTGCCGTACTGCTAACACCAGGCGCTCGAGAAGGATGGTTCCGCTACCCAGCAGAAGCTGCACCAAAACAAAGGATTACAAACAGGGCCGGTGACTTGCCCAATCTATGGCGCTGTTATACATGTGGGCGCCATGGACATATAGATAAAGATTGTCTCCAAAACCAAGGCCGCATGCTTGGAGCCCATCTGCCAGCTCAGCCGGTCAAGAGCCAGGGACTACGAGACACTGGATCCTCCATTACCCTGGTAAGCCCAGTTATTGTTTCCCCAGAAGACCCTTTACCAGATTCCCAATTATCCATCTCCCTGGCTGAGGACCAGCACTCCGACGTCCCTCTGGCATGTGTGCAGTTGGACCTAAGGACCGACCAGGGAGAGGTCGAGGTGGAGCTTGTGGATAGCCTCCCCACACCTGGTATTTTGGGGACCAACCAGGAAGTGATCGATGTGGGGATTGTGAACAGCCTCCCCATACCGGTCATTGTGGAGACTGACCAGAGCAAGGCTGATGTGGAGCTTATGAACAGCATCCCCACCCCTGGTATTTTGGGAACTAACCAGGAAGCAATCGATGTGGGACTTGTGAACAGCTGCCCCATACCTGTCATTGTGGAGACTGACCAGAGCAAGGCTGATGTGGAGCTTATGGACACCGTCCCCACACCAGTTACTTTGGGGTCTGACCAGGAAGAGGTCCATATGGAGTTTATGGACAGCCTCCCCACACCTGTTGTTTCGGGGACTAGCCAGGAGGAAGTTGAAGTGGGGTTCATAGATGGCCCCACCAAGCCTGTTGTTTCGGATACCACCCAGAGAGAAGTGAAAGTGGGGCTTGGGGATTACCTGCTCACACCAGTCATTTTGGAGAATGACCTAGAACAAGGACTATCCAGTCAGTTTGAAGCAGCCATCACCCACTTCCAAGCCAAGCAGGACCCTGATGTGGATCTTTCTAACATCTTTTCCAAGGATAATTCACATTCCCAGTCTCCAGCATCCACTTCTGAGCCAAGAACCATGAATAAGCCTAACCACACTGTGGCTATTGACTGGGGGAAGATTGATAGTAAGAAATGTATGCAAGCCCAACTCATGGACCCTACCTTAGTGCTTGTCCGCAATATCGCTGCTCAACTTGAGGGAGGTAATCAGGGGGAGGTGTATAGATGCAAGCCTCTGTTGCTGACCTCACCATTAAAAAGGACAATGCCGTCAAGAGGAGAAGGATGATCGGAAGCCTTTCATGTCTGGCTAATATTAAGAAGGGGGAGGAATATGACGACATGGACACCCAATGCCTCTCATGGGTTAAAGTTTCTTAACATTCAGCCAGACGTATTGTTCTTTTGTGTGCTAATTCATGTTTGCTTAGCTATTGTTTCTCCAGACCCTTCCAGTAATCATTGTATTGTAGTTGTGTATTGCTAATATAATTACCTTAGTAGCCATTGTCTAGTCGGTGACTTGCAGACTACATGTATACCCTCAGTCTTTCTGTGGACATCATTTGGATGAACATTGTCCATGCAGCTTGAGATTCATCCAATGGGACAGGCGATCTTGTCCAACCAATCGATGAGGACACAGTGTGCCCAGAGGGAGGGCTGTGGCTATATGAGAGGACTTCTTTAAGCCACCAGGTTGATGAAGGTGGATGAATGCTGATGGATCCAGTCTAAGCTCTTAGGAGCTGACTAGAGGATCAGGATACTTTGTGGCTTCAATCTAGGGACTCCGGTTCCGGTTGGAGACCATATCCACAGTCTAGGGATTTCGACCCCGGCTGCCAGGATTATATCATCATACCAGGACTACCTAAGGAGGACACTCAGGTTGGGACAATCCGGTCACCTGGCTACAGACTTTGCAGACCTCACACAGCTTCCTAAATCTGGCGCTATTCCTTTCTCGGTGGGTGCCCGCCAAAAGCAGGGTGCTGCTGGATTGGAGTAAGTGGCCCTGGAAGCTCGGAGGCAAGGACATTCTAATCCCTGGTGAGCCAGCAGAAGGGTGAGACTCTGCTGCCTGTTACATTGGTGTGTTTTTCTGGTTATGTGTTATGTGCCGTTAATTGTTTGGGGATCCAATAAAGTCTAATTATTGTGGTTCCCTCACCCGGTGTTGTCTGAGTAGTGTTCCGTCCATGATTAAGGAGGCCGGGCGTTCAGTTGGGATGAGCCCTGAGCCACGCTGTCTTTCTAAAGGCGGCTGGTTCAGTGGACAAGAGCACCCACTGAGCCCCGTGTCTCCACAATGACAACCCTGGTAACCGGTTCCAACTCCTGGTCTGAGTACAGAAATAAAACTTCCAAGCAACGGCCATCGAGCCCAACCTTTCCATCGGCCATTTCTTCACCCATCAACTCTGGGGACATCATTCTGGAAAAGAAATTTCCTTCAGGCCTGGGGAAGAGTAGGCATAAGGGTGGGGGGTACTGTAGCGCTGACGTCCCTGTAATGCTCTGCTTCTCCCCATTGCCCAGCAGAGATGACTGCACCGCCCTACCTTGCTTCTCCATGGTCCTACATGTGTGTCTTTCCTGCCTCCTTCTCCCGGGACCTGTGGATGCCTTACAAGTCCCCCGGGTGCACGTTTAGGGTGTGTGTATGCTCACGCTTGCTCTATTAAAGGGCAAGCACATTAATTCCCGGAAGTGACTCTCAGTCTATGGCTGAAAGGTACTAAGTACTTAAGGCATTTTTCCACTAAGGGGAGGTGCCTGAACATGTTCAGTTAGTTAGTTATGTCCATCTATGTCCTCTGGAAAATGAAAAGAGTCAATTCCTTGGTGTTTAGTTGGGAGATGAAGATGGATATATTCCCTGCTGTCATAATAAATGTAGAAGTAATGTTGTCAGTGTCAAGGGGTGAGTGGGGGACTCTCTGGTGTATAAAGAGGGTCCTGTCCAACAGTCTGGATACAACAGTCTGGATACAACAGTCTAGATACAACAGTCTGGATACAACAGTCTGGATACAGCAGTCTGAATACAACAGTCTAAATTCAACGGTCTGAATTCAACGATCTGGATACAACGGTCTGGATACAATGGTCTGGTACAACAGCCTGGATACAATGGTCCAGATACAACGGTCCAGATACAACGGTCTGGATACAATCGTCTAGATACAGTTTGGATACAACTGTCTGGATACAATGGACTAGATACAATGATCTGGATACAACGATCTGGATACAACGGTCTGAATATAACAGCCTGGATACAACAGCCTGGATGCAGTGGTCTGGATACAATGGTCCAGATACAACAGTCCAGATGCACCGGTCTGAATACAGTCTGGATACAACGGTCTGGATACAACAGCCCAGATACAACTGTCCGGATACAACAGTCGGGCTACCAGGATACATTGTAGCAGTTTTAGATGTTAGAGCTACAATGTCACAACTACAAACGCCATCCGTACATTGTCAGAACTTCAGTGGTGCATGAAAATTTGAGAATTCAGACATTTGACCTAAAACTACACTTTAGCTCTCTCTCAGTATCTGCTGTGATCCTTGTGCACTGAACTGTCTCCGGTCCTTGCTGTAAGTCCTTCACATCGGAGGGAGGAATTTTAGCCCCTTTCTCCCTATAAATCAGCCGTCTGAGATGCTGGTGCTTTCCTCTGATGACCTTTTTGCTTCAGGCTCTTGCACAGTCTTCCTATAGGATTGGGATGAGGACTGTGACTTTCCAGAACCTCACCTTTCTTCTGTAGCCATTCTGGTATAGTACACCTTCTGGCCGTGGGTCGTTGTTGCTGCTGGACCCACGTTGTCCTGAGATTCAGCTCCTGGACAGGTGTCCGGACACTTTACTTTATAATTAGGTGGTTCCATCATTAATGGCCGCTGTCTGGACCCAGCTGCAGCAAAACTGGCCCAAAACCTGATGCACCCACCCCGCGTGTTACAGATGCTATGCTATGGGGTTTTTTATGCTGGAAGGCAGAGGTTTTCTTTCTCCAAACATAAAGTTTCTTATTTATACCAAAAATCTGTATTCTGGGTTCATCCATTAACAATATATTCATCCAGTGATGTGTGATCTTCAGTGATCTGTGGATGGGCAGACCATAGTTGTCTCCTTGCACTCCTGCCATGCACACCATTGCTGTTCAGTGTCCTCCTGATGAGGGACTCATGAACATTAGCTAATGTGAGTGTCACGGTGACTTTGGGATAGTGGGGCATTGGGACTCCTAAGCTGTTCCTCAAGTTAGGGGGCCCTATGCTATCCCTAACCTCAGGGATACTCTTGATGGTGATGAGGCCTGATTCTCCTTCCTGGCCCTGCTCCTGACCAGTCCTGATCTGATTCCCCCTCCCGGCAGGGAGGGATGGGACAGAAGTCTATTGAAACCACAAATAAAGATAGATAAGGGAAGAATTAAAACTCTGTCACATAGCGCACACACAGAGGTAAAGACAAAAAGAGATCTAGGGGGAAATCAAGAGCAGGAAGGAAGCTACAAAACAGCATGGGTAAACTCCACAACCGCACCAAGCAATGAGCCCAACTTTCACCGTAGAGTCTGGGACATCACACTTCACAGACCAACACAGAATAAACTAAAGCTGGCATGGGTGGAAGGATTACACAAGCATAAATAAGAGGGAAGCAGATGTGATAGGCCTCACACACAACATATGATCAAAGGAGCAAGCAGACCAACAGAGATTAACTCATAGCCTGCCTATGACTCAGTATACAAAAGGTCGACGCCTGAGTCTGCCTGTGTTGATTCCAGACACCAGAGAAACCATCGGACGCAGTGTCAGAAACTGCAATCTGAACAGAGTTCAGTGCCGCCATTACAGTTGGCATAGTTTGTGCAAAACTCCATGTGAGAGTGAGAGGCTTTTAGTTGCTTATTGGTAACCTTGGGTTCCTTTATGACCTTACGGGCTATTATACGCCTTGCTCTTGGACTGATCTTTTCTTAGTATACTACTCCATTAGGGAGGGTGAACATGGTAGGAGCCTTGAATTTCCTCCATTTGTACCTAATCTGTCTGACTATGGATTGTTGGAGTCCACACGCTTTAGAGATGGTTTTGTAGCTTTTTTCAGCTTGATGAGCTCTTCTTCTGAGGTCCTCAGTAGAGCTGGGCGGACTCGCAGATAACCGGGACCGGCGGAGGCTCAGGATGAGCTGTACCCGTGATGTTAACTCTTCTGCTCATCCTAAGCTCTCCTAGTTCACGAAGCAGGAGGCTCAGGATGAGCTGCACTCCTGAAGTTTCTTCTTCTGTTCATCCTGAGCCTCCTGGTTCATGATTCTGACCTGCAGACTGTGCCTGTGATTGGTTGCAGTCAGACTCTGTCACACAGGCTGGGGGCGCGTCTGACTGCAACCAATTAAAGAGGCCAGGCCGGCCAGTGGGCAGGGAAAGCAGGGAAAGCAGTGCATATGTATGAGCGATGATAAGCGGCCCAGGGAGGCTGCAGGGGCAGTGTACAGCCGCAATGGAGCCTTGGTAAGTATGAAGCGCTTGCTTCATTCTTACTTTCATTATTTTTTTTAATTTCTGAAGTGCCAGATTCAGATCAAACACCCAGAATCCCGGGCACGGACTTTTACATTTTAGGTCCGCCCATCACTTATCCTCAGAAATCTTGCCCCTTTTGGACCATGTTACACTTCCGTAAACCAGTTGTAAAGATTAGACTTTGTCAGGTCCGAGTTTTTTAAATTAAACAGGTCTCCCACTCACGCCTGATTGTCACCCCATTTATTGAGGTCACCAGACCCTAATTTCACCTTCCCATTATCTGCTAATTGTGACACCCTGGCCTATCAGGTCGTCACAGGGTATTGTGCAATCTGCTCTTCTGCACAGTATCCACTCCTCCTTGGTTACGGATCCCTGCTCTTTGGTGTTGCTAAGATCAGAGCCAGTCAAAACCCTAGGAACACTTTGCACCACACCCACCAGACACACCATTGGGGGGCCTGAAGGGAATAGGGCTGCCCATTTGGGGTGTTGGCTTGGAAAGTGAAAAAGTCTGTAGAGAAGTGAAAAGGAGTGGAAGGAGTAGGAGGTAGAGTGTGACTCTCTGAGAAGGAGAGGTCACCGGTGTGGAGCAGGGCTCCTGGAGTTTACTAAGTTGCAGACATTGGTCTGGGCCTGGTAGGAGCTGGAACCCCGATCGCAGGGGATCGTGTCAAGGGGCACGGATTGCCAAGGAGGGCAGCCGGCGGCTTTGAGCCATCTCCGGGCAGGGGCCAGGGCACGACGAGGTACGCGGACCCTAGGCCAGGAAGTAGCTTCAAGCATCCTGGTAATTTACCCGACGGGGTGAAGTCTTCAAGATTCATCCCTCACCCGCTCCAAAATCGGGGTACTAGCGCAATGAGGGGATAGGACTTTACCCAAAAACACAGTCCACCAAATCCCAAGCGTGAACCCTGAGAGCAAGCTCACTCCGTTAGCCATACGGGTGAGCGGGACCCGATTAGTTCCACGCTATAGGGTCCTGTCATGTAAAATTGTTGAAGGGTCTTCACCCTCCTCCTTTCCACCATCAGCCACAGATCGTCATGACGATTATCTGATCGGCCTGAAAGCTTAAGGTATTTACGACATGGGTGATAGTAGATCTACAGAAAAAGAAAATGCAGAGAAAGACAATCCTTTGTGCTGTTGAAGGGAAACCTTCCAAAGCAGTTTTTAAGAGCTACCTTAATGCCAGAAAAATAAAAACATATTGCCAGAATCCCTATGTCGTGCTGAACCCAGCGCACTGTCTCGCTTGACGGGGAGATCGCCGGTATCAGAACAAATTAGTATTGACCAGTAAAATCGTACTAGAGGCGTCGTGTTTGGTGTGTATGTAAATGTAAAATCGAGATATAAAATATGACGCTAATATCTTTCACCTGAGTGACCCAGGGGCAAAGATATGAAAAACCTAGAATTAAGAAGCTTCGTGACCATCTCAGCACAGCCCACAAGAGACTGTAAAATGATGTCACAGAGAAAGAGGGGTTAGCTAAGGCATAAGAGAGACAGCTCCTTTCTGGGGGGTGTCAGTCAGTTGGAGGGCATCAGAGAGGGTGATGCTGGCTGTCTCTTAACATCTTCTTCTCTTGGAGTCCCTCCATCCGTAACTTCAGATGTCGCTTCTATGGCACAAGTTTAGTAAGTTTCATGTTTATGCTTTTTATTTTTATGTAACTGTCTATACTGTACTTGTATTGTTCCCTTTTGTAAATTCTTGTATATTTTTTAAACACTGCCAATTTTCGGATTAAATACCTAAAATTTTAATAGTTTCTTTCCTCATGCTTTATATACGAATCCAAAAACCCGAAGGGCCTTATGCTATCTGTAACGGGTACCCGGACTGCCTGTGAAATGTGGTGGCATTGTAATTGTATAGAATTATTGGAGTGCTATCATTGAGGTTACCGAGGTGTATATATGAATTCCATTAGCGGGAATCGGTGATATGTACATTTACCTTTGCTGTGAGACCTCCAATATTTGGCATTATCAGCTCAGCGGCCTCATCTTATGCTTTGTCCTGCAGTACCAAAGGTGACCTGCAGACAAGGGGGCGCTAGAGAGTAGTCGTGTTTGTGACAACCAGCGAACAGCTGCGGGATATCTGAGTGACTCCCTTGGCTGTTCATGACAGGTTCAAACAGTGAACAAGGTGCCACGGAAAAGGTCACAGGCTAACAAGCAACACCAAGGGCACGGATCCAAGCGTGCTCCCTCCTTGCTGCAGCGGTGCTCAGAATTGTGGTTTACAAGCTGTCGGTGTCAGTATTCTTGGACTTAGTGAGTACGCAGAAACCCTTTTCCCCCTAACGGCACCCCTTCACTGCCAGCACCGGGCCCCGGGGCACACACCCCTACCCACAGTGGGATTAGACACCTTGCTGCCATACCACCTCTACCGAGCTCCCCCAACAGCAGCAGCGGTACTCCACCTTACCACGCACCGTGGGTGGCGTCACAAACTTCTAACTCCCCTGTACATATCCCCCTTTTTAAATTCGAGTGTCCGCACGAACCCCCGGATCCGGAGACCCCTCGAGCCACCACGGTTCCGGATCCGAGCGGCTCGGCCGCTGACACGGGGGTGGTACACTAATCCTTACAGGTTCACATACTTTTGCCCTCCACAGACGTGAACATTTTCCTCAATAACAGAATGGCGGCATGTGATATTTTTGACTCCTGTGCTTGCTTTGGTTCTTTGTTGTTGTGTGCATTCTCCGCCATCGGTGCTGCCTCCGTACAGATGAGATACGTCCCTGACCCGATAACTCAGCGCCGGAGGGAACAATGCACTCACCTCGTTCTCTGCCGTCTCTTCATAACAATAATAAAACACATTTTCTAAGCAATTAAGTCATTTCATGATGGAAATATTTGCACAGAGCGAAGCGCGGTGTCGCCGACCTCATATTATCCTCTGCAGATGCGGTGTCATTTATGGTGGCGGTTCTCCGAGTGTCACCCATTATCCTCCGCTCCGATCTCTCCGGTGCGAGCTCCTCGGCTGAATACGCAGCGTCCGGGTGCAGGGATATACACTTTATACTTTTGCTCTGAATCATCCATTTACAACATTGTCATCCCCGATTCCAAAAAACAAGCTTCATTTTATGTTTTTTCCGTTGACGTCCTTTGTGGGACGAGTTTTTTTATATCCTTTCAGAACACGTGAAACATTTTGATCAGTTTTCCTGTATTCATGGCTGCCGGCTTCCAGAATCAGCGCCACTTCTTCTTCAGCTGTTTCTGGTATTTCAGTTCAGGTCCATTGAAGTGAATGGGAGTGATCTGCAACACTGTATACAACGCTTGACAGGCGACAAGCAGCCATGATTACTAATCCTTTCCATCCCTTTCATTCTGGATGGAGCGATGTGACCACTGAGCGAAGCCTCCCAGACGTTCCACCATCCCCGCGCCCCACTGGAGAAGTTCGGGAAAGATGCGAAAAGTTCAGAAGAACAGTTCATCTTTGTGTTTGGAACGTAACCAAGCTTGATAATGAAGTCAGCAGCGCGACAAGACTAATTACATATAAATATCACTGCAGCCATTATTCATCAATTAGCATCGCACAGCGGAGCCCAACCGAGCGGAATCTGCGATTACAGTCCTGCCCCGCGACACCCGAGGCTCCGGATTACCTCCCGCTCAATGCATGTCATTAACATGGGCTTACAGAAGCTGCAGGTCCTAAAAGTGGAAGGATTTCAGCTGTAGACAGCGGCGGAGCGAGCGATTACCAGACAGTGATACCATATCCAGCCTTCATGTGCTACTGATATTACCACCAAGACCTACCTGACAGGCAGCAGGGGTCAGCACCGGGGTCAAGACCCCACAGGAATCCTCTCCAGGGACAAGAGATCAGGACATCAGTCTTCTACAAGTAGGACAGAAACACGTGGCTAAAGGTGACCGGCCACGAGCCATAGGATCACTGGAATTAGTGAATGTGGCTGCACTTACCAAAATCACCGAGACCTCAGTGCACTCACCAGGAATCACCCAACCCTCGGTGCACTTACCAGGAATCACCCAGCCCTCAGTGCACTTACCAGAAATCACCCAACCCTCAGTGCACTTACCAAGATTCACCCAACCCTCAGTGCACTTACCAAGAGTCACCCAACCCTCAGTGCACTCACCAGAATCACCTGGGCCTCAGTGCACTTACCAGGAATCACCCAACCCTCAGTGCACTTACCAAGATTCACCCAACCCTCAGTGCACTCACCAGAATCACCCGGGCCTCAGTGCACTTACCAGGAATCACCCAACCCTCAGTGCACTTACCAGAACTCACCCAACCCTCAGTGCACTTACCAAGATTCACCCAACCCTCAGTGCACTTACCAGGAATCACACAACCCTCAGTGCACTTACCAAGAGTCACCCAACCCTCAGTGCACTTACCAGAATCACTGAGACCTCAGTGCACTTACCAGGAATCACACAACCCTCAGTGCACTTACCAAGGTTCACCCAACCCTCAGTGCACTTACCAGAATCACTGAGACGTCAGTGCACTTACCAGGAATCACCAAACCCTCAGTGCGCTCACAGGAGTCACCCAACCCTCAGTGCACTTACCAGGAATCACCCAACCCTCAGTGCACTTACCAGGAATCACCCAGACCTCAGTGCACTTACCAGGAATCACCCAACCTTCAGTGCACTTACCAGGAATAACACAATCTTGGTGCACTTACCAGGAATCACCCAACCCTCAGTGCACTCACCAGAAATCACCCAACCCTCAGTGCACTCACCAGAAATCAAACAGCTCTCAGTGCACTTACCAGACTCATCCAGACCTCAGTGCACTCACCAGGAATCACCCAACCCTCAGTGCACTTACCAGGAATTACACAACCTCGCTGCACTTACCAGAAATCACCCAGCCCTCAGTGCACTTACCAGGAATCATACAACCTCAGTGAACTTACCAGGAATCACCCAGCCCTCAGTGCACTTACCAGAAATCACCCAACCCTCAGTGCACTTACCAAGATTCACCCAACCCTCAGTGCACTTACCAAGAGTCACCCAACCCTCAGTGCACTCACCAGAATCACCCGGGCCTCAGTGCACTTACCAGGAATCACCCAGCCCTCAGTGCACTTACCAAGATTCACCCAACCCTCAGTGCACTCACCAGAATCACCCGGGCCTCAGTGCACTTACCAGGAATCACCCAACCCTCAGTGCACTTACCAGAAATCACCCAACCCTCAGTGCACTTACCAAGATTCACCCAACCCTCAGTGCACTTACCAGGAATCACACAACCCTCAGTGCACTTACCAGAATCACTGAGACCTCAGTGCACTTACCAGTAATCACACAACCCTCAGTGCACTTACCAAGGTTCACCCAACCCTCAGTGCACTTACCAGAATCACTGAGACGTCAATGCACTTACCAGGAATCACCAAACCCTCAGTGCGCTCACAGGAGTCACCCAACCCTCAGTGCACTTACCAGGAATCACCCAACCCTCAGTGCACTTACCAGGAATCACCCAGACCTCAGTGCACTTACCAGGAATCACCCAACCTTCAGTGCACTTACCAGGAATCACACAATCTTGGTGCACTTACCAGGAATCACCCAACCCTCAGTGCACTCACCAGAAATCACCCAACCCTCAGTGCACTCACCAGAAATCAAACAGCTCTCAGTGCACTTACCAGACTCATCCAGACCTCAGTGCACTCACCAGGAATCACCAAACCCTCAGTGCACCTACCAGAAATCAACTAGCCCTCAGTGCACTCACCAGGAATCACCCAACCCTCAGTGCACTTACCAGGAATTACACAACCTCGCTGCACTTACCAGAAATCACCCAGCCCTCAGTGCACTTACCAGGAATCATACAACCTCAGTGAACTTACCAGGAATCACCCAGCCCTCAGTGCACTTACCAGGAATCACCCAATCCTCAGTGCACTCACCAGGAATCACTCAACCCTCAGTGCAGTTACCAGAATCATCCAGACCTCAGTGCACTCACCAGGAATCACCCAACCCTCAGTACACTTACCAGGAATCACACAACCTCGGTGCACTTACCAGGAATCACCCAACCCTCAGTGCACTTACCAGGAATTATACAACCTCGGTAAACTTACCAGGAATCACCCATCCCTCAGTGCACTTACCAGGAATCATCCAGACCTCAGTGCACTCACCAGGAATCACACAACCTCTATGCACTTACCAGGAATCACCCAACGCTCAGTGCACTCACCAGGAATCACCCAACCCTCAGTGAACTTACCAGACTCATCCAGACCTCAGTGCACTCACCAGGAATCACGCAGCCCTCAGTGCACTTACCAGGAATCACCCAACGTTCAGTGCACTCACCAGGAATCACCCAACCCTCGGTGCACTTACCAGGAATCACCCAGCCCTCAGTGCACTTACCAGAAATCACCCAACCCTCAGTGCACTTACCAAGATTCACCCAACCCTCAGTGCACTTACCAAGAGTCACCCAACCCTCAGTGCACTCACCAGAATCACCTGGGCCTCAGTGCACTTACCAGGAATCACCCAACCCTCAGTGCACTTACCAAGATTCACCCAACCCTCAGTGCACTCACCAGAATCACCCGGGCCTCAGTGCACTTACCAGGAATCACCCAACCCTCAGTGCACTTACCAGAACTCACCCAACCCTCAGTGCACTTACCAAGATTCACCCAACCCTCAGTGCACTTACCAGGAATCACACAACCCTCAGTGCACTTACCAAGAGTCACCCAACCCTCAGTGCACTTACCAGAATCACTGAGACCTCAGTGCACTTACCAGGAATCACACAACCCTCAGTGCACTTACCAAGGTTCACCCAACCCTCAGTGCACTTACCAGAATCACTGAGACGTCAGTGCACTTACCAGGAATCACCAAACCCTCAGTGCGCTCACAGGAGTCACCCAACCCTCAGTGCACTTACCAGGAATCACCCAACCCTCAGTGCACTTACCAGGAATCACCCAGACCTCAGTGCACTTACCAGGAATCACCCAACCTTCAGTGCACTTACCAGGAATAACACAATCTTGGTGCACTTACCAGGAATCACCCAACCCTCAGTGCACTCACCAGAAATCACCCAACCCTCAGTGCACTCACCAGAAATCAAACAGCTCTCAGTGCACTTACCAGACTCATCCAGACCTCAGTGCACTCACCAGGAATCACCCAACCCTCAGTGCACTTACCAGGAATTACACAACCTCGCTGCACTTACCAGAAATCACCCAGCCCTCAGTGCACTTACCAGGAATCATACAACCTCAGTGAACTTACCAGGAATCACCCAGCCCTCAGTGCACTTACCAGAAATCACCCAACCCTCAGTGCACTTACCAAGATTCACCCAACCCTCAGTGCACTTACCAAGAGTCACCCAACCCTCAGTGCACTCACCAGAATCACCCGGGCCTCAGTGCACTTACCAGGAATCACCCAGCCCTCAGTGCACTTACCAAGATTCACCCAACCCTCAGTGCACTCACCAGAATCACCCGGGCCTCAGTGCACTTACCAGGAATCACCCAACCCTCAGTGCACTTACCAGAAATCACCCAACCCTCAGTGCACTTACCAAGATTCACCCAACCCTCAGTGCACTTACCAGGAATCACACAACCCTCAGTGCACTTACCAGAATCACTGAGACCTCAGTGCACTTACCAGTAATCACACAACCCTCAGTGCACTTACCAAGGTTCACCCAACCCTCAGTGCACTTACCAGAATCACTGAGACGTCAATGCACTTACCAGGAATCACCAAACCCTCAGTGCGCTCACAGGAGTCACCCAACCCTCAGTGCACTTACCAGGAATCACCCAACCCTCAGTGCACTTACCAGGAATCACCCAGACCTCAGTGCACTTACCAGGAATCACCCAACCTTCAGTGCACTTACCAGGAATCACACAATCTTGGTGCACTTACCAGGAATCACCCAACCCTCAGTGCACTCACCAGAAATCACCCAACCCTCAGTGCACTCACCAGAAATCAAACAGCTCTCAGTGCACTTACCAGACTCATCCAGACCTCAGTGCACTCACCAGGAATCACCAAACCCTCAGTGCACCTACCAGAAATCAACTAGCCCTCAGTGCACTCACCAGGAATCACCCAACCCTCAGTGCACTTACCAGGAATTACACAACCTCGCTGCACTTACCAGAAATCACCCAGCCCTCAGTGCACTTACCAGGAATCATACAACCTCAGTGAACTTACCAGGAATCACCCAGCCCTCAGTGCACTTACCAGGAATCACCCAATCCTCAGTGCACTCACGAGGAATCACTCAACCCTCAGTGCAGTTACCAGAATCATCCAGACCTCAGTGCACTCACCAGGAATCACCCAACCCTCAGTACACTTACCAGGAATCACACAACCTCGGTGCACTTACCAGGAATCACCCAACCCTCAGTGCACTTACCAGGAATTATACAACCTCGGTGAACTTACCAGGAATCACCCATCCCTCAGTGCACTTACCAGGAATCATCCAGACCTCAGTGCACTCACCAGGAATCACACAACCTCTATGCACTTACCAGGAATCACCCAACGCTCAGTGCACTCACCAGGAATCACCCAACCCTCAGTGAACTTACCAGACTCATCCAGACCTCAGTGCACTCACCAGGAATCACGCAGCCCTCAGTGCACTTACCAGGAATCACCCAACGTTCAGTGCACTCACCAGGAATCACCCAACCCTCAGTGCACTTACCAGGAATCACCCATCCCTCAGTGCACTTACAAGGAATCACCCAGGCCTCAGTGCACTCACCAGGAATCACTCAACCCTCAGTGCAGTTACCAGAATCATCCAGACCTCAGTGCACTCACCAGGAATCACCCAACCCTCAGTACACTTACCAGGAATCACCCAACCCTCAGTGCACTTACCAGGAACCACACAACCTCGGTGCACTTACCACTTTCTTCTTTCTTTCTTCACGGGTCCTGAGGCTTGGTGCGGGAGGCTCAGCCCGGGTTCCTCACTTCTGACGGGTCATCTCTTAGGAAAGGACACTTTCAAGCACCGGTGGCTACCTCTAACTTTCTCGGGATTGGCTGGAGCCCAACATGGCGATGATCGGCACCTCCTGGGCAACCCACGGACAGTGAATAAAGACCTGGAACTGCAACTACTGTGTCCATGCCCTTTATTGCTGGCGCCGGCGCCCCGCGCTTTGGCGCCAACGGCCACTACTACCTCCATCATCCTCCCTGGGGCTTAGCTTCACCTGCGGGAAGCTGAACTATCCTAGCTGCGACATCACCCGCCCCAGAGGACAGTGTCCGCAGCGGCGGCTAATCCCTGGCCGCGTACCACAGGTGGCGTCATGAGACAACTCCCAACATCTTTCATCCTCCACCACCCATCCTCATCCTTCCCTTTTATTGTACACCTCGGGGCCACGAAGTCAGGCAGGGCCACCCATGACATCCCGGACCCGACATCACCGGCCCTGTGATGAGTAACGTTTAACCCCTGCCTCGTGGGTGCTACTCCACCACACTAGGGCAATCGGGAAGAGCCAGGTAAAGTGCTAGAATTGGAATCTAATGGATGCGCAAGTTCTAGGGTGACTGCGGGCTGCAATTTTTAAGCTGTGAAGGGACAAAAAACCTTGGGCCCTCCATCCTGATAATACCAGCCCCCAGCTGTCTGCTTTACCTTGGCTGGTTATCAAAAATAGGGGGGACCCCACACTATTTTTTTAATGTATTTATTAGGTTATACCAGGTTAAAAACACCCTTTAGTGACACATGGTAAAAGGTGGTAGTGTAAAACCCTACTCTATTCAAAGCTCTCTCTCGTACATCAACTCTCCCTGAACTACTTCCAGAGGACAATGTGCAGAGCATTGCGCCCCCCAAGGCCTCATATAAGACCCGATGTGGCCGCTCAATCACAGTAATGCCAGAAGCCAATATGGCCACGGCATTACTGTGATTGGTAGCCAATCTCCCCATGTTTACTGGCTGTCAAGCAGCTGTAAAACATGTGACGCTCGAGCACCAGGATACTCACCTGAGTAACGCGCGTACCCTGATGCTCAACTGAGTATTGAGCAGTGGCGACTCGAGCACGCTCACTCATCACTAGCCAGCACACCATGTACGTGCAAGAAATCAGCTCGCACATGGTCCATTTGCTAGAAGTTATCCAGGCTAAAATAGAGGAGCTTAGCTATTGCCCTGTGGACAGTTAGCTCCGAGCAGTAGAGGTTCATCTATGCAGCGGCATGGGGTGAAGAGGCGGCAGAGCACAAGCAGCACAATCAGAGAATTATTGTATCCAGTAGGTTGACGGCATCACTATGCTACCTCCAGTTAGTGTTATAACACAAAATCTGCAGTCAGATTAATCCGCGCCGCCAACAGAAGAGAGAGCCCAGTTGCCTTTAGAAATGGGCACCGTTGCAACCTGAGCTTAATACACTGCGTTCCAAATTATGATGCAAATGTTATTTTTCTCCAATTTTCCTAAATGGTCCATGCATATGAGGCAGTATAATGTCCAAATCATCAACCGTTAGAGGATAGATCACATTTTATTGGACAAACCTCCCAATGAGAAGATGATTTATTTTTTTTTGCACTGCTCCAAATTATTCTGCACAAATAGAGTTTCCAAACATTTCATAGGTTGTAAAGAACTGAAAATGGTTTCAACGGTCACATTTACTACAATCAAAAGCCATTCTAAACAAAAACATCTTAATAGTTACATGATAACACAGGACCCCTTCTTTGTTATCATCCTCACATTGAGCTGATGAGTTTTTGGAAAGTTTCTGCTTGACTTTCTTTGCAGGATGTGAGAATCGCCCCCCCAGAGCTGCAGTTTTGATATTATCTGCCTCCCACCCTCATAGATTCTGTAATGGAGGATACTCCAAAGGTTCTCAATAGGTCTGAGGTCACGGGGGCTGGTAAACAATCATGAGTTTCTATGCTTTTTTGACTTTCAGGTTCCATATCTCTCCATCCTCTATAGCTTCAATCGTGAGATGATCTTCATTTTATAGACAATCATCTTTTCTTTGTCATACAAAAATTTGACGTACAGCTATTTAGCACATGATTGGTCCTGCAAACTCTTCTCATGTCACTGCATTGTTACTGTTTTGTAACAGAGAGGTGGACATCCAGGTCAAATAACCAAGAGGTGGACATCCAGGTCAAATAACCAAGAGGTGGACATCCAGGTCAAATAACCAAGAGGTGGACATCCAGGTCAAATAACCAAGAGGTGGACATCCAGGTCAAATAACCAAGAGGTCGACATCCAGACAAATTGATCCAGAAAATTTAATATTTCTCCCAGAAAATGATTGCACTTACACACGTTTTCTCATACACATGATTAATTCTTTTGTGTGTATTGAAACCACACAAAAAACAGACAGTTTGGACATAATTTCTCCCAAAACTCCAACCAGATGTAATTGCTGGCACCCTAAATTAAATATCTGGTTTCTCACCCTTTGGAATGAAACCCTTCCATCAGTTGCTATACCCGTCCACAAGATTCTTCCTCCTCTCACCTTGAATCTCAGACTTTTCTTTATAAATGTCTCCAGGTCTTTCTGAAGATGTCTTCTCTTCTCTTCTCTTCTTCCTCAGATCTTTCCACAGGTGTCAATGGGGTTTAGCTCCGGACTCATTGCGGCCACTCCAAAACTCTCCAGCGCTTTGTTTCCATCCATTTCTGGTTCTTCTTGAAGTGTTTAGGGTCATTTTCCTGCTGGAGACCCCTGACCTAGGACTATACCTCGCTTTCTGATACTGGAGACTACATTGCCACCCAGAATCATTTGGTAATCTTCAGATTTCATGATGCCGTGCACATAGTCAAGACCCCCAGTGCCAGAGGCAGCAGAACATCCCCAAACATCTCTGACCTCCACCATGTGTGACTGTAGGTGCTGTCTGTGATGACATGGACTCTCATGGGTTAAAGTTTCTTAAAATTCAGCCAGACAGCATGATAGATTGTCTATAGACGGGGGAGAAGTCCCTCATTGTTTTTACAAGACTCTTGTTGACTCAATGTAATTGTGTTGGCCACTGAAAGCCAAACGTATTGTTCTCCAGACTTTTCCAGTAACCATTGTATTGTAGTTGTGTATTGCTAATGTGATTACCTTAGTAGCCATTGTTGAGTCTGTGACTTGCAGACTCCATGTAGATATCTTCAGTCTTTCTATGCACATCATTTAAATGAACATTGTCCATGCAGCTTGAGATTCATCCAATGGGAGAAGCAATCTTGTCCAACCAATCGATGAGGACGCAGTGTATCCAAGTGGAAGGCTGTGGCTATAAAAGGGATTTCTTTAAGTCAACCGGGTTGTTGATGGATGCTGATGGATCCAGTCTAAGCTCTTTGGAGCTGACTAGAGGATCAGGATATCATATGGCTTCAATCTAGGGACTCCGGTTCCGGTTGGAGACCATATCCACAGCCTAGGGATTTTGACTCCGGCTGCCAGGATTGTAACATCATACCAGGACTACCTAAGGAGGACACTCAGGTTGGGACAGTTCAGTCACCTGTTACAGACTTTGCAGACCTCCCACAGCTTCCTAAATCTGGCATTATTCTTTTCTCGGTGGGTGCCCGCCAAAAGCGGGGTGCTGCTGGATTTGAGTAAATAGCCCTGGAACCTCTGAGACATGGACATTCTAAATCCCTGGTGAGCCAGCGGAAGGGTGAGACTCTGTTGCCTGTTACATTTGTGTGTTTTGCTGGTTATGGGTTATGTGCCGTTAATTGTTTGGGGATCCAATAAAGTCTAATTATTGTGGTTCCCTCATCCTGTGTTGTCTGAGTAGTGTTACGCCCACGGTTAAGGAGGCCGGCGTTCAGTTGGGATGAGCCCTGAGCCACGCTATCTTTCTAAAGTCGGCGGGTTTTAGTGGACGAGAGCACCCACTGAGCCCCGTGTCTCCACACTGTCATCTTTACTTTGTAGCCTCATTCCATTTTCAGTAAACAGTAGAATGACGTTCTTTACCAAAGAGCTCTATCTTAGTCTCCTCTGTCCTAGAAGGATTTTGGTTAGTCTTGTATATGTTGGCTTTTTTTCTGTCTATGTGTCAGCAGTGGGGTCCTCCAGGGTCTCCTCTATAGTGTTTCATGTCATTTAGATGTGGACAGATAATTTGTGCTGACACTGATGCCTCCTAAGCTGCAGAACAGCTTGAATTTCTTTGGGTCTTGATTAGGGTTTATCCACCATCTGGATTTTCCTGCGTTACAACATTTTATCAATTTTTCTCTACCGTCCGCATCCAGGGAGATTAGCTACAATGCCATGGGATGAAAATTTCTTGATTATTTTGCACACAGGAACATCAATATCTCTGGAGATGGACTTGTAACCTTGAGATTGTTGCAATTTTCTAACAATTTTGGTTCTCATGTCCTCAGACAGTTATCTTCTCCTCTCTGTGATCTCCATGCTTAGTGTGGCACACAATGCAAAGATTGTGTCAACTTCTCCCCTTTTAATCTGGTTTCAAGTGTGATTTTCATATTGCCCAGTTGTCTACCCACAATTTTGTCTGGTCATTTTTGTTTGAAATTTTGTCCAATTTGCCTGTATTTCTTTTTTTTGTTTTTCTCCAAAATACAAAGGAAATAAACAAGTGTACAATAAAATATGTGGAATTGCAATAATTTACTTCAGTTTCTGGAATGATTTCAAGGGTGCCAACACCTTCGGCCATAACTGTACTATCTCCTAATCCTCACTAAGAGCCCCTGCCAGCCACTGTCTCCATTTAATCCTATTGATATGATTTTTCGGCAGACAGCGCCACCCAAAAATCTCAATCTGATTCCATACCACAAGATCCCCAGCCACCTACTATCTGCTTCTAATCCTCCCTAAAATCCATTGATTGCCACCCACTGTCTCTTTTATTGTCACCAAGAACCCCTGCTACTTACTATTTCCCTTAAATTCTCAAGCAAGCAAGGGGTCAGGAGCCGGGAGATAATGTCAGTAGCAGAGGGAAAGAGAGAAGCCGAAGTCAGTGTGCGAGCCGAAAGTCAGTAAACCAGGAAGTAATGTAATGTACCAGGAAGAGAGCAGAGCTGGGGTCAGAATACAAGCTGAGGTCGGTAGCCAAGAGGACAAGTCAGGTACATGGGAGAGAGGGGAGCCGGGGACAAGAACAAGCTGAAGGTCAGGGAGGCAGGCAGTCAAGACTCAGCTGGGAAACAGACGGGACAGGATACGAGGAATTAGGAAGCGGGACAAGATCAGGTCAGGCACTTACAGGAACCAGAGACATGCACTGCTAAACAGGAACTATCACTGGCATTCTGGGTGGACTGGCTCTAGGATAAAGTAAAGCCATACCCCGGATCAAGCATTCAAAGAATAGACCACTCCCACACTACAAAGGACTAGACCGGGAACAACAAATTCACTGGAGGAAAATATGAGGCCCAGTATAGGCTCTGCAGGAGAGCAAAGCACCACTCATCAGAATCATGACAGGCAAGCTTTGGTCAATGACTTGTCAGTCTCCTCCTTTTAACTAATGTTCCATTCAACCTTTCAAACTTGTAAATGCTCTGTAGACGGTCAGGATTGGGGACAGCTTGCTGCGTTCCGATCGAGTGCAAAATCTCTCTCATAACCTGGCCTGTAAAATGTGAACCTCTGTTGCTTTCTATGACTTCAGGAGTCCCAAATATAGATGCCACCTCCTTCATGACTTTTTGAGCAATAACATTAGCCATAGCTTTCTACATCTGATAAACCTCTGGCCAACCTGAAAAGAGATCAACACAAACAAGCACAAAGTCAATATTATGCTCGCGGGGAAAGCACTATATTAATGGTTCCACTGCACCGAGGGTACCGCTCACTTGCCTGGGGGAGCGAACTGCACTGGCCTCCGAGTCTTCACTATTGTCAGCAAAAGTCGCAGCAGTTAAACATGCTGGTAAGCAGCCAGCAAATGGCAGCTCCAGGAGATCTGTGGTACCCCGGCAGCTGGCGCCACGGACACGGTACAGTCTCTGGTAGAAGAGGCCGCAGCAGCAGGCAGAGTCGTGGATCCATCTGGGATGGATGGATGGATGTAGCAGCAATGACTGGCTTGGATACTTGCGGCACCTTATATCGTGGCAGACAGCCAACATAGGTGGTTGTAGCAGCAGCAGTAGATAAGGAGTACACTGCAGCAGAGGTACAAATTAGCAGCAGAAAGAAACACAAAATCTGCAGCAGCACTGAGAACTAGCAACGTAACTAACTCATTGCCCAGGCACCTCCCATATGGAAAAGGTGCCTTAAGTACCTGCAACCTCTCAGCTGACCTGAGAGGCAATTCTGGGTTAGGGTACGCTGGCCCTTTAAGAAAAGGGACAAGGGCACGTGTGCACCCTTTGAGCAGAACCAGGAAGCCTGTGAGGTGTACACAGGTTCTGAGAGGCAGCTGTTGTGAATACATTTTCCACTTTGGGGCTCCCTCTTGTGGTCAGTGCTGGCGGTGCAGTTGACTTGTGGAATGAGAGCCACACACCTGTGGAGGACTGGCAATTAGGTCTTTCAGATTGGGCTATATAACTGAGTAGTTTTCTCCTGTTACTTGCCGGTGCTCAATGGATATCCTGTGTGTTGAGGACGTTCTGAAACCAGCCCTGCTCTCTACCAGAACTCCTCTCAGATAAGTTGGTCTTTGTACCTCTGCTTATTTTTCCATTTTCTTGTTGTTTTTTTCTGCTTTGATACTAATGCTTGATTCCTATTTTGCCTGTGTGGAGTTCTTGGTGGAATTGGATAATTCCTTGCTGGGAGTGTCTGTAAACTTAGCTCCATGATTCTGCAATGTATTGTATTTTGTCATGCTTGGTATTAAATTCATTCCCTCATCTATACTAGTGTTTTTGGATCCCAGTAACATCAGAGTACTGATTTAGTGGGGGAGAGTCTGTGTGGACTCAGGGTTTTTCCATATCAGACGTGCTGAGATTTTTTAGTGTTTTTACGGCTGCAGACAGTGCTCCTTCCTATCCTTTCCTATAAAGATAGTTTGGGCCTCATCTTTGCTGAATCTATTTTCTAGCTTTGTATTGTGTTTTCCTATATCATCATAGTCTTTACATGTAGGAGTCTATCTATATCTCTGGGGATTGCTCCGAGGCAGATTAGCTTTTCTTATATTTCTATCTGTAAGAATATTTAGTTCTCCGGTTGTGTCGAGATGACTAGGTCATCGCAGGCTCGTCCCACAGGTACTTCTAGTTGTGTGTCAGGATTAGGTCTGCAGTCTGTTAAGGTTCCAGCCACTCTGGTTACTTTTTGGGATGTCCTGGCAGTTGAGGGAACTTATGTCCCTGCCGGGTGAGGGAGGCAGGACAGTGCAGGGATGCCGGTATCGGCGTCCCAGTAATGTTCCCCTACTCATGGTAGCTGTAGGTAGTCACTCTGCAATCTTGGCAACAATACAGTGGATAAGGCGTCTGTTTCTGTGGGGTCTTTAGAGTTTTTCCTATGTTGTGTCAAGCACATGTCATACAGAATTGGGTGTACCTGGCCGCCTGGGTACTGAACCCTGGTGCCATTCATACCTTATCTGAAAAAGCACACATAACTGTTTTTGACAAATGTGTTAGCAGATCCATCACAGTAGAGAGCTCATAGCGGACGAGGCTTGCTGCACTTTTTTCATAGACCTTCCTCAGTAAGCTGGGCTCCCTGCGTCTTTCACTCTTTTCCCTGTTAAGTCATCTTTTTCAGTAGGGATTTAGGAATATCAGGAATGACCAATGTCATGGTCTATATTGGAGCTAAACTCTCGACTATCAGCCTCTTTGCTGCTTCCATGGCAGCTGTGTCTGTGCGAGGATTTTCTCTAGATTCATTGGTGTCAGCTTGGTGTGAGCTTTTATCTTCACTATACTTAGTTTATAATAATAGAGCTGCCAAAAGAGCCTGTATGCTCTCTGATTTTTATGCAATTCCCTTTCCCTTCTGAAGTTAGGAAAAATCTACCGTAGCTTTCTATATTGGACCAAAATTACGAGAATTTCCAAAAGCATATCTATTCCCTGTATACACATTGGCTGTCTTGCCCATTGCCGCTCTACACGCCTCAGTGAGTTACATCAGCTCTGCCTCCTTTGCCAAAAGGTGAGAAGGGAGTGGCTTGGCTGTTATTACCTACTGTTGTGTAACCATTGCACATCCAGTCTAAAACTGACCAGCATCTTGGTACCGGCATTCATCCACAAAAAATGTTGAAATCTGCATTAACAATGGACTCATTTGAGACACGATCAAACCCTGCCATTTCCTGGTGCATTAGCGCAAAGTAATGATGGGATGTATGACCGCTATCTCCTCCTCTATAAAGGAATGTAAAAATAAGTCACACTCTGACTCTTTGACTCCAGGGGTTGACAGTCATCCAGGGACTGCGGGTGTGAGGACAGACAGTCAATCCAGGGACAGTGTGTGTGTGGAGAGACAGTCATTGAGGGGCTGCATCATCTGGGGTGCAGATCGTATCCATGACCTACAGTATGACAACAGACCAAGAAAGGTTCTGAGTTGTGCAATGCTTTGGTGTATCTTAAGCGGCTTTCTTGCGATCTTCCTTTCCTTTGTGAGATGTTGGGTGCTTTGTGCTAGGCAGTGTCCTAAGGAGGCCTTCTTTATGCTGACTGAACTCTTTGCTCTTAGAGGCCTTACATCCATGTTCTGCTAGTAAACACAAAGGGAGATAGATAATTCGTGACATGAGATTTGATAAGAACAGAAAAGAAATAAATCATCCACATACTAAAGTAACGCAACCTACAGATATGCAAGACTCCAATTTTGCAAAATGGAGCACAATGCACCAATACAGATTGTCGGTGAATTTTGGGCACCTTGTAGTAACAACGTCCATATACTGTATATGGCCTTGGGTGGAAGCAAATACTAGCAGTCTGAATGTAGAGGCATGGAATATGTTAGCCAAATCAATCAATGTAAAATGTATGGAATCAAATTTTCAGGGATTTTCCAAGAAAAAAACATTATTTGCATGCATAACAGACTTCGCTGCCTCAGTATCTATTAAGAAATCTAAAGTTTTACCTCCAGACAGTTAATCATTATGGTGGGACCGGTAGAATTATAAACTTCTAAGGTGCATGGTAGATACTGGGCCAACCTCGGAGGAATATCCATCACAGCTATCTGCTGAGTGACGTGAGGCTGCTGTTTGCAGTCCCTATTCCCCCTGCTTACTTCATCACTCCCTTTGTCCTACGAGCTTGAACCAATTGCTACTCCATCCCGATAGCTGCCTCCAACACTTTCGGTTCCTTCTTTCTCCGCTCAGAGTGCACTTTCACTCTTTAGTCCATCCAACAAACCAATTCCCGATATGCGTATCTTAAGGCTATCTCTCAGAGAACATCCCATGTCCATCTAACTCATCAGCCAATGAGCCAAATACATGTCTATCACCTGATCTTTGTCTTGCGCCATGTCATCTGAAGTTTTGGATTGTTCCCTTGTTTTGTCAGAGCCCATTGCTGCAGGACTTCATGGTGCTCTTCCCCTGAGTCTAAAGTGTGTCCCATATATATTAATCAGATATTGTTTTCACCGTCCCATTTTATACTTTAAAATATGTGCTGTCATAACTTTCCCTTTTGCATCTACCAATGTCTTCTTCTGACCTGTTGGATCTGTCTGGAGAAGGGACCAGGCTTCGCTAATTGATCACTTGGGCTCATTGGCCTTTACTCAATTGTAGTCACCCCTTGAGGAGGGGCTGTCCCTCATACCTGAGGAGTACCACTCCATGCCCCCCAATCTGTGCAGCCATTGGTTGTCTTGGGTGTCCTCTGTAAGCCTCACCTACTGTATTACTCTCATCCTTCTCACCATTCTATGTAGACATATGTGGGGGAGGTGGAGGGTTGTCTCCTCCATGTACTATATGCATTTTAATCCCCACAGGCATTATAGGAGCATTTTGTACACTGAAGTTAGGTCTGGGTGCCTCACAATTTAACTGCCTCTCCATCCTGAATTCTCTACATGCTGTATGTCATGATCTGCTGCTGTGGTATCTCCCAGCTCTGGCCTAGTCATGTCAGGGATTAATTTCTCCCTGCCTCGTTTTGGTTTCCGGGACACTATATCTGGGTGCTGCATTTTTGGTTCAGCGCCAGTGATAGTCTATGTCTCATAGTGTGTGCAGCTGGCTCTGTTGAGGTACCTGATCTGTCCTGTCGTGCACCCTCTCCTGCCTAACCTGTGTCCATCTATCCTCCCCCGGC
>NW_027444049.1:0-30164 GCF_048569485.1 Anomaloglossus baeobatrachus | reverse complement strand
CCAGAAGCGCACCTCACAGTGCAAGAAATACAATATCTATATAACTGTATCCAGTACACTGATACACAGTGAGGCACTAGAGGGACCAGCACAGAAAAATCGCTTACCGCCCGCTTAAAAAGCGGGTGTGTGGTCGCCAGATAGCCCCTAGTCCAGGTCTCCCAGAGCCTTGCGTCCTTCCTCCAGCCAGGCATGCATGTAATGGCTGCCGGCGTCTCGAGAGAGGAAGGGGGGCGGGCCCTGGGCGTTCCTGGCCAAGAGCGGGAAGCCTGCTTCCCTCTGTGCCAAGTGAGAGGGCTGGAGCATGTAAATCAGGCTCCAGCCCTCGTCGCTGCTTGCGAACAGCGTCTCTCCCCTACCCTGAATGACAGGGTGGGGGCGGGAACGAAACGGAGCTGCCGGCGTCCTAGGCCCAAAAAGCCGGGGACTAAAGTTATAACCGCCGCCGCCGTAAAAGCGCGGACGGCGGATCCCCGGCGCACCACAAGTCACAGCAGCGCCGCCCGGTCCAGAGGGGGTCGGCGCTGCGTTCCCAAACACAAACAATCCCCCAGTAATCTGTAGGGACACCAACTCCACATTGCGGTCCCCGGCGCACTATAACACCCAGCCAGCCCGGAGTGTGTCTGTGCCTGCCGGGGACACAGAGTACCTGTAAGATGCAGGGCCCTGTCCCTGATCGTACTCCTGCTCCGAATCCATCAGGTTCTAATGGGTCTGTGGATGGAGCCCGGCATCAGAGCTGAGAGGCCGGCAGGATCCCACTTCCACAGAGCCCTACAAGGGGATGTGGAAGGAAAACAGCATGTCAGGCTCCAGCCCTGTACCAGCAATAGGTACCTCAACCTTACAACACCATCCAGGGGTGAGAAGGGAGCATGCTGGGAACACTATATGTGTCCTCTTTTCTTCCATCCGACATAGTCAGCAGCTACTGCTGACTAAAATCTGTGGAGCTATGCATGGAATGTCTGACCTCCTTCGCACACAAAGCTAAAACTGGAGAACCCGTGATACCACGGGGGGGTATAGCCAGAGGGGGAGGGGCCTTGCACTTTTAATGTAGTGCTTTGTGTGGCCTCCAGAGGGCAGTAGCTATACCCCAATCGTCTGGGTCTCCCAATAGAGCGCTGAAGAAAGCTGAAATGGATGGGAAAGAAGGGAATTTTGTTTACTTACCGTAAATTCCTTTTCTTCTAGCTCCAATTGGGAGACCCAGACAATTGGGTGTATAGCTACTGCCTCCGGAGGCCACACAAAGTATTACACTCAAAAGTGTAAACCCCTCCCCTCTGCTATACACCCTCCCGTGCATCACGGGCTCCTCAGTTTTGGTGCAAAAGCAGGAAGGAGGAAACTTAGAAATTGGTCTAAGGTAAATTCAATCCGAAGGATGTTCGGAGAACTGAAACCATGACCAGGAACAATTCACTCTGAACAACATGTGAACACAAAGAATAACAGCCCGAAGGGAACAGGGGCGGGTGCTGGGTCTCCCAATTGGAGCTAGAAGAAAAGGAATTTACGGTAAGTAAACAAAATTCCCTTCTTCTTTGTCGCTCCATTGGGAGACCCAGACAATTGGGACGTCCAAAAGCAGTCCCTGGGTGGGTAAAAGAATACCTCGTAATAGAGCCGTAAAACGGCCCCTTCCTACAGGTGGGCAACCTCCGCCTGAAGGACTCGGCTACCTAAGCTGGCATCTGCCGAGCGTAGATATGCACTAGATAGTGCTCCGTGAAAGCGTGCAGACTCAACCAGGTAGTCGCCTGACACACCTGCTGAGCCGTAGCCTGGTGCAGCAACGCCCAGGACGCACCCACGGCTCTGGGAGAATGTGCCTTCAGCCTTGAAGGAACCGGAAGCCCAGCAGGACGGTAGGCTTCAAGAATTGGTTCCTTGATCCACCGAGCCAAGTTGACTTGGAAGCTTGCGACCCTTTACGCTGGTCAGCGACAAGGACAAGAGCGCATCCGAGCGGCGCAGGAGCGCCGTACAAGAATGTAGAGTCTGAGTGCTCTCACCAGACCTAACAAGTGCAAATCCTTTTCACGTTGGTGAACCGGATGAGACCAACAGAAGGTAAGAAGATATCCAGATTGAGATGAACAGAGGATACCACCTTCGGGAGAAATCCCAGAACCGAACGCAGAACCAGCTTGTACTGGTGAAACCCCAGGAAGGGGGACCTTACATGACAGCGCTGTTATGTCAGACACTCTGCGGAGTGACGTGACTACCACTAGGAAGACCATCCTTTGCGAAGGCGTGAAAGAGAATATCCCTCATTGGCTCGAAGGGTGGATTCTGAAGAGCCGGTATCACCCTGTTCCGATTCCAGGGTTCTAGCCGACGCTTGTAAGGAGGGACTATGTGGCAAACCCCCTGCAGGACCGTGCGTACCTGAGGGAGTTTGGCTAGACGCTTTTGAAACACAAACACAGAAAGCGTCGAAACTTGTCCCTTAAGGGAACCGAGAGACAACCCCTTTTCCATTCTGGATTGAAGGAAGGACAGAAAGTGGCAAGGCGAATGGCCAGAGAGTAAAACTCTGATCAGAGCACCAGGATAAGAAGATCTTCCACGTCCTGTGGTAGATCTTGGCGGACGTTGGTTTCTTGGCCTGTCTCATAGTGGCAATGACCTCTTGAGATAACCCTGAAGACGCTAGGATCCAGTACTCAATGGCTACGCAGTCAGGTTGAGGGCCGCAGAATTCAGAATGCGTCTGCCGCCAGAGCTCTGTGATCTTGAGAACGTGCCATGAATGCCGGGACCTTGTTGTTGTGCCAGGACGCCAATAGGTCGATGTCCGGCTTCCCCCAGCGGCAACAATCTCTTGAAACACGACCGGTCGAAGAGACCATTCCCCTGCGTCCATGCCCTGGCGACTGAGAAAGTCTGCTTCCCAGTTTTCTACGCCCGGGATGTGAACTGCGGAGATGGTGGAGGCTGTGGCTTCCACCCACAGCAGAATCCGCCGGACTTGCTGGAAGGCTTGCCGACTGCTTGTGCCGCCTTGGTGGTTGATGTATGCCACCGCCGTGGCGTTGTCCGACTGAATTCGGATCTGCCTGCCTTCCAGCCATGGCTGGAACGCTATTAGGGCTAGAACACTGCCCTTATCTCCAGAGCATTGATCTGGAGGGGGGACTCTGCTGAGTCCATGTACCCTGAGCCCTGTGGTGGAGGAAGACTCCCTGACAGACTCGCGTCCGCCGTGACCACAGCCCAGGATGTGGGCAGGAAGGATTTTTCCTTCGACAAGAGTGGGAAGAAGCCACCACTGAAGGGAGGCCATGGCTGCCCGAGAAGGAGCAACGTTCTAGTCGAGGGACGTCGATTTGCTGTCCCATTTGCGGAGAACGTCCCATTAAGGTGGGCGCAGATGACTCTGCGCAAACGGAGCTGCCTCCATTGCTGCCACCAACTTCTCTAGGAAGTGCATGAGGCGCCTCAAGGGTGTGACTGGGCTCGAAGGAACGATTGCACTCTGTCTGAAGTGAACGCTGTTTGTCCAGCGGAAGCTTCACTATCGCTGAGAGAGTATGAAACTCCATGCCGAGATATGTCAGTGATTGGGCCGGTGTCAATTTTGACTTTAGGAAAAATTGATGAACCACTCGAATCTCTGGAGAGTCTTAGAGCAATGTTCAGACTGTGTTGGCATGCCATCCGAGAGGGGGCCTTGACCAGCAGATTGCCTGAGAGAGTAGGGCCGCTACCACCGTTGTCATGAGCTTGGTGAAGGCCCGTAGGGCTGTCACCAGGCCGAAAGTTAGTGCCACGAACTGAAGGTGTTCGTTCCCTATGGCGAAGCGCAGGAAGCGCTGATATTCTGGTACAATCGGCACGTGGAAATAAGCATCCCTGATGTCGATTGATGCTAGGAAACCTCCTTGGGCCATCAAAGGTGATGGCAAGCGGAGAGATTCCATCCGGAACTGTCAGGTTCTCAGTCCGTTGAGCCGTGTGAAGTCCAGAACGGGGCGGAGTGACCCGTCCTATCTGGTACCACGAACAAGCTGGAGCAAAAAGCCGCGACTACGTTCTTGAAGGGGAACGAGGATCGCCACTCCTCCTGCCTTTGGAGTGTTCACCGTGCATCGGCTCGCTCGGGGGACAGAGATGCTGTGAAACAACGAGTCGGAGGACGAGAACTGAGCTCTATCCTGTGACCGTAAGACAGAATGTCTCCTACATCGGTCTTGGACATGTGGGGACCACTCCCCTGACCTGGACCGCCATGCAGAAAGGGTTCTCTGTGCACGGCGGAGGATGAAATACCACCGCCTGAGACGTCAAGACGCTAATTGCGGAGCACAGGATGACAGCATTGATCTGAGACAGAGCAGCTGAGATAGCCTGGAGTGCCCACCCCTGCAAAGGCTGGGGCAACGGACGCGCCTATGGCTTCATAGATGGATCCCATTAGGAGTTCTATCAGTCTGTTTTTGGCATTCTTGAGCGAGGACCCGCCAGCCACTGCTACTACTGATCTAGCCGCCAGTCCGAGACTGGCGGGCACCTTATGACACTGAGCCGAAACCTTAACAACGTCAGAGGGGAAGGGACAACGTGTTATAAGGCGTTCAGTAAAACGCTTGTCCGGGAAGGTGTGCTTCTGGACAAAATCTGTGAAGCCTTGAGAGCCACGTCCGGACAGAGTCCTGGGTTGCGACCTCCGCCCCATCCTCTAGAGGGTCCTAAAGCTGAGACCCTAGAAGTCAGGGAAGATTCCAAGAAAGGCTGCTTAGCCGGACTGGGACTGCGGTTCGTGCTGGAGTTTACCACGTAATAACTAGAGGCCACCCCAGGAACACGCTTCGTCGCAGACCGAGGGAGGCCTGGGGCGATCCCTCAGTGTCCGGGGCCTGTGTAAGGGGCCGGTCTGGACTGCAAACTCCTAGTCTCTTAGCCGACCATTTGTCCATAGCCTGAGACATGGATAGTGAAAATGACCCAGAGAGTTTCTCAGCAAGGCTGTAACTCTGTCCCTGCCGCCTGGACAGGGAACGCCGGCGAAGCTCAACCAGTGAAACTGCATTCAAACATTATATAGCCATATATACAGTGTATCACATATACAGTTCATCACTCTAGGGGGCCCAGCATCGAGAAGAAGCCCCCTGGTGTACCGACTCTGAAGCAGTATGTGCTGCTGAAAACATGGCTGTCGGCGTGTACAGTGGAGGGGGGAGCCGTGGGCTTAACCCCGAAAATGCGGGAATCTGGTGCCCTGAGCGAAACGTGAGGGAGACGGAGGACAGCCAAGTGTGCTTCAGCCGTCACTGCTAGCCTCCTACTGACCATCCCGCCCTTCCCCCTGACTGGCAGGGCCAGGGACGGGAGGTTAAGGCGCTAGGCCGCAAAAGCCGGGAACTAAAGTTACAGACCGCGGCCGGCAAGCAGGCGCGGTCGGCGCGGTAGTCGCCAAGTCTGAGGCGAAGCTGCTCTCTGCACCGTCCCCAAGGGGACACTGAGTCCTTGAGGGGATCCGTTCCGTAGCGTGATTAGTGAGGGGGGCGGAGAACAGCGAAGTGTGCTCCGGCCCTCACTGTCGGCGTCAGCCCGACTGTCCCGCCCTTCCTCCTGACTGGCAGGTCCGGGGGTGGTATAATGATTGAACAGTGCCCGGGGCTGGACTGTAAGGCTTCTCTAGGAGTAGCCAAAAATCAACAGTGCGACCATACTACAAGCATATATATATATATATATATGTACACTTCGGCACTCAGTGGGGCCAGCACCTCAGGTGCTGCTTACTGACCGCTCACAGCGGTTGTGTGATCACCAGAATCCGTGCCCGGGCCCCCCTGATGTTGTCTCTCCTCTCCAGCGTCAGAAGTGCTGACAGTAATGGCTGCCGGCGTTCTGTGGGGAGGAGGGGGCCGTGGGCGTGCCCTAGAAAGTGCGGGAATCCAGTGCCCCACTGTGCTGAGTGATGGGGGAGGAGGATACAGAGTATGCTCCAGCCCTCAGTGCTGCCGTCCTGTGCAGCGTCCCGCCCTTCCCCTGACTGGCAGGCCTGTGGGCGGGAATAAGCGAAACTAGGCCGCAAAAGCCGGGGACTAAAGTTATAAGCGCGGCCGGCAAATAAGCACGGCCGGCGCGGTAGTCCCCGGCGCACTAACACACCCAGCAATGCTGCAGTGTGTATGGCACAAGCGCTGCATGCGCGGTCCCCACGGGGACACAGAGTACCTCACAGTAGCAGGGCCTTGTCCCTGACGATACCCGGCTCCTGTCCAGCAGATTCCCCAGGGGCTGCGGAGGGAGCACGGTCCCAGTGCCTGGAGACCGATTAGGATCCCACTTCACCCAGAGCCCTAAAGGGATGGGGAAGGAAAACAGCATGTGGCTCCTGCCTATGTACCCGCAATGGGTACCTCAACCTTAACAACACCGCCGACAAGAGTGGGGTGAGAAGGGAGCATGCTGGGGGCCCTGATATGGGCCCTCTTTTCTTCCATCCGACCTAGTCAGCAGCTGCTGACTAAGATGTGGAGCTATGCGTGGATGTCAGCCTCCTTCGCACAAAGCATAAAAACTGAGGAGCCCATGATGCACGGGAGGGTGTATAGCAGAGGGGAGGGGTTTACACTTTTGAGTGTAATACTTTGTGTGGCCTCCGGAGGCAGTAGCTATACACCCAATTGTCTGGGTCTCCCAATGGAGCGACAAAGAAAGGCAGAAATAGCTCTCTCTCGTCAGAAATGAAAATGAAAGTATCGGAGTGGATGTTGTTTTATCCGTTGGATACCGAATGCCGTGAATAGCCTGTTATCCGTTGGATACCGAATACCGTGAATAGCCTGTTATCCATCGGATACCGAATGGCGCGAATAGCCTGTTATCCATCGGATACCGAATGGCGCGAATAGCCTGTTAACCATCGGATACCAAATGCCGTGTATAGCCTGTTATCCATCGGATACCGAATGCCGTGAATAGCCTGTTATCCGTCAGATACCGAATGGCGCGAATAGCCTGTTATCCATCGGATACCGAATGCCGTGAATAGCCTGTTATCCGTTGGATACCGAATGACGCAAATAGCCTGTTATCCATCGGACACCGAATGGCGCGAATAGCCTGTTATCCATCCGACACCGAATGGCGCGAATAGCCTGTTATCCATCGGATACCGAATGCCGTGAATAGCCTGTTATCCATCGGATACCGAATGCCGTGAATAGCCTGTTATCTGTCGGATACTGAATGCCATGAATAGCCTGTTATCCATCGGATACTGAATGCCGTGAATAGCCTGTTATCCATCGGATACTGAATGCCGTGAATAGCCTGTTATCTGTCGGATACTGAATGCCGTGAATAGCCTGTTATCCATCAGATACTGAATGCCGTGAATAGCCTGTTATCCATCGGATACTGAATGCCGTGAATAGCCTGTTATCCGTCGGATACCGAATGGCGCGAATAGCCTGTTATCCATCGGATACTGAATGCAGTGAATAGCCTGTTATCCGTCGGATACCGAATGCCGTGAATAGCCTGTTATCCATCGGATACTGAATGCCGTGAATAGCCTGTTATCCATCGGATACTGAATGCCGTGAATAGCCTGTTATCCATCGGATACCGAATGGCGCGAATAGCCTGTTATCCGTCGGATATCGAATGACGCGAATAGCCTGTTATCCATCGGATACTGAATGGCGCAAATAGCCTGTTATCCGTCGTATACTGAATGGCGCGAATAGCCTGTTATCCGTCGGATACCGAATAGTGGCGAATACATTCGTTCATCACTAGTCCTAAAGTTCCTCTTATGTGTAAATGTTCATCTCTTGACTTAATTTTATTAGTTACAACTTGAGTATTTCCCTTACTACGATTCATTGTTTGACGCCTGCTCTATTTCTCTGCCTTTTACCCATGTTGAAGGGTCTCCATTAGCCTTGACCTACTACCTAGCGGCACAACAATTTTCAAGCTTTTGGTGTTTCTTTTTTGCCAGTTTCACTCAACTTCAGTAAAATTAGCAGAGCTGCGGTGGGATGGAGACATGGCTATGTCCACCTGTTAAATTCATCAAAAACTACCAGCACTTTGTAGTACCACAGAAATACCACTCCAGTTTGTGACTGGAGTACATGTGTGGCGCAACTCACAAAGGTGCATATTACTTGCTCGAATCATTAAAGGGAACCTGCCACCAGATTTTTCCCTATGCAACTAAAACTACCACCTTCTGCAGCTCCTGGGCTGCATTCTATGAAGGTGTGCTTTGTGTTGATATGAATTGATGCCAACGGTTCCGTCATCCTCCACGCTGTGCCGAAGTCTCGTGCATGCGCCGTTATCGTAGGCCACTATCGCAGGCCTGTGCAAAAACTATCCCTCGCACGGGCCGGGGATGTATTTGCGCTGGCACGAGATTATGGGCGGGTACTAGCATGAGGCTGGGGAGGTCATGCACAGCGCCGCCCATAATCTCGTGCCTGAGCAAATACATCCCCGACGCGCACTCAAGGGATAGTTTGTGCACAGGCCCGCAATAGTGGCCTATGATAACGGTGCATGAGCGAGACTTCGTCACAGCATGGAGGATGACGGGACCGTCGGCATCAATTCAAATCAACACAGGGGACAGCGTACAGCGGCAGGAGGGGGGAACGAAGGAGAAAGAGAGCCCGCCCTTTAGGCCCACCGATAAAATTTACATACGAAAATGTAATATTTTATAAAGTTGTTTTGGCGGTCTGAAAAGGGGGCCAGACACAAGGCACACCTTCATAGAATGCAGCCTAGGAGCTGCAGAAGGTGGTAGTTTTAGTTGCATGGGGAAAAATCTGGTGACAGGTTCCCTTTAAGTGCCTCTTAATGAATTTGGCGCCCTCTATCTCAGCAAGACTGGCATAGGCTTTATTTCAGGTAAGCCCCGAGAAATGTGTAAGAAATTGTGTCTTACCTTAGCAATACAGGCAGGGCAGAACCAGTCGCCTTCTGGAATCGCGGTGATTTTGGGCCGATGGCAGTAGGTGTGACAGCCTTTGTCACAACCATCACACAAGAGCAGCAGTTCCTCATTGTCCCCTTTGCGGCATATCTGGCAGTACTGTAACACACGTAAGACAAAAGATAAAATAGGACCATGCACACATCTATACAGTGGGGGGAAAAAATATTTAGTCAGCCCCCAATTGTGCAAGTTCTCCCACATATAAAGATGAGAGAGGCCTGTAATTGACATCATAGGTGACCACAACTATGAGAGACAAAATGAGAAAACAAATCCAGAAAATCACCGCGTCTGATTTGGCAAGATCTTTTTGCAAATTATGGTGGAAAATAAGTATTTAGTTAATAACAAAAGTTCATCTCAATATTTTGTTATATATCCTGTACATGTGTACAGTATGGAAAATAATGGGGTTTGGAATTCGCAAATTAATCAAAGGTTGAAAACCTACATTAATGTCCTGGAACCATATGGTCCCAATAAAAATATGATTTTACAGAGATTGCAACTTAATTTCAATATTAGATGTTGTTTTACCCCTAAGCTGGGGCTACATGGGGACTTTGGCCATGACATGGGTCGCTATGTCTTGCTGCTAAATCGCAGTGTAATACAAGTGATTGGGTTGTGCTGCAAATCCTAAGGTAACGCAACTGTGACATGTCGCAAAAAAACAACCGTGTCCGATTTTCTTCAACTTGTTTGTCTTGTAACCCGAGGGTCATGATGCGACTCTATTCTGTTGTTTGCACTGTGATGTAGCTGCGAGACATAGCGATCACTGGCCGTGCTGCCTGTATCGTGGCCAAAGTCGCTTCGTGGCCCCAGCCTTAACACAACAATTCTGGAACACATTTTCTTGCAACTGCACATTGTGCCATTCCTCTGCTATAAATGTATGAATAAATTGACAACTGGGTGTTTCCAGTTGGGAGGGGGGTGTCAATATATAGTGTGGCTCTGTCAGCTTCAATGGAAACCTATCAGGTCCAATATGCACCTAGAACTGCGAGCAGTTGTGGGTGCATACTGGACATGACAGGTTCCCTTTAACTGGACAGAGTGAGACTATATAGGGACACAAATATGATGGGGGGACCCAGACTATAAAAGTCAGAATTTATATGGTTTCAAAAGTATCTGTGTGCTGGGCATGGTATGGGAGTGATCCGGCAACTCGGAAAATAAAAAAGAAAAATGGAAAATAAGAATCTGTGATTGGTTGCAGTCCATCACTCTGTCACTAAGGCTGGGGGCGCGTCTGACTGCAACCAATCACAGACGCCAGGACTGCAGATGGGCGGGGAAAGCAATGAATATGGATGAGCAATAATGAGCGGCCTTGGAAGAAGAGTGAGCGGCTGCGGGAGCAGTTATAGCTGCGCCGGACACTTGGTGAGTATAACGCACTTACTCCAATCCCCCTATCCCTTCTACCACCATCTTTAAGCACCAGATTCTGGCCCCATAGACCTATATGGGGACTGGTGTCTGGCCAGATATTCGAGATCAATTCTGAGCCGCACCCATTTTTTTTTTTTTTGGTTAGACCCACTGATCCCGGTTATTTGCGAGTCTGCTCATCACTAGACACAACCCAACAAGAAACACTCAGTTATCAGTTTATATATACGTTTCCAGGAGTAACAACCGAATGACACAACATAAAGATCTACCAAAACACAACCCAGAATAGTTATTTTATGGCGCGTACAACTATGTACTACAATAGATGGTTCTTTAAGAGAACCTTTTTGGTGATAATGGAGACAGAGGTAACATCTCAGGAACAAATGTGGCCAATAACTTACAACTTTCATGATGGATTTCTCCCACGCGATCGATTTCTGCAGCTGCTGGATGCAGAGGGATACTTGTGCAGCGCTGCGGGCCTCTGACAGCGCTTTCCTCCAGATCTTAAGACCTGGGGCAATGTCCTCTTCAGTCCTGCAGAAGAGACAATGGATAATAAAAAAAAAATACATGAGATGAATAGTCTTTCCTCCGCAACGCACAAAAGTAACAATCACGTAGAAAGCCAGGCAAGTGACAAAACAGAGAAAAACCAATAATATGCAACATTTAAGCAAATGAATCAAATGTAGAGCACAGGTTGGACTGTAAGCTGAGAAACGTAGTGATAATCATATATGAGTAAGGTATAGGCTAAGCGTTGACTTTGCAGGATTATTCACGTACAGTACAAAGGCACCATGCAGGATTACACGTTTGTAAAAAGACACAGGAAAAGCTACAGAAAAAAACAGGCAGGAAAAAACGAGCTCCATCGAGCAAAGAAACACAGTGATTGGTTATATATATATATGTATTAATTTCAATGACCTACCCGTCACCATCACCACTAATAGATGGTGCAGGAGCAGGGACAGTAACTGTGCCCACATTATCCAGTTTGATCTGAATGGTGGTACTTAAGGGGCTCTTCAGATACCTTCTCTCAATGTTCCTCTCCAAGTCAGTCAGCCTGGTTACAGCTATATCTAGAGGGTTGTCACTCTTCCGTTCTATAGCACATGAATTGCGTCCTTCGTCTCCTGTGTGATCTCCGTCGTGCTCCTTGTGCCATTTGGCAACTGGTTTATGTTCGTGATAAACCAAGTCTTCCCTCTCAGAATCGAGCTCCGGGCACATCCAGCCCTAAGCAGCAAGAGAGACGTTACGACAAATTCTGGCAAAACATTTCACGATACACGTTCAGCTTCCGGCAAATGCAGGAGAGGGGGCATCATTCACTATTTAGAAATCAACAATGTCAAAGAAAAGGTGGCTATACACCTTAGATAACTTTTGGACAAATGCTATTCCTCACACTGCTTCCCACAAACTCGCAGTCTTGGATCGTGCATATGTATTGGAATCTGAGACACCTTTGTTCCCACCGGTGTTAAGCCATCACCAAAGGTGTGTCGTGGAGAAGAAGGACTGAGTATGTTGGATTTTTTAGATGCCAAATCCTTTATTCTTATGGATGATAAGTCGCCACTAGTGATGAGTGGGCACTACCATGCTCGAGTGCTCAGTCCTCGTAACTAGTGATGAGCGAGCACTACCATGCTCGGGTGCTGGGTACTCGTAACGAGCAGTTGGATGCTTGGATGGGCGCAACTCCTGTACCCGAGTGTAATGGAGGTCAATGGGGCACTTGAGCAGTTTTCCATGAAATCTTCAAGAGAAATGCTCGAGTCCCCATTGACTTCATTACAAGTAGAGCACCCGAGCATGGTAGAGCTCACTCATCACTAGTTACCAGTACTGAGCACCCGAGCATGGTAGAGCTCACTCATCACTAGTTACGAGTACAGAGCACCCGAGCATGGTAGTGCTCGCTCATCACTAGTTACGAGTACTAAGCACCCAAGCATGGTAGTGCCCACTCATCACTAGTTACCAGTACTGAGCACCTGAGCATGGTAGAGCTCACTCATCACTAGTTACGAGTACAGAGCACCCGAGCCTGGTAGTGCCCGCTCATCACTAGTTACGAGTACCGAGCACCTGAGCATGGTAGTGCCCACTCATCACTAGTTACCAGTACTGAGCACCTGAGCATGGTAGTGCTCGCTCATCACTAGTTACGAGTACTGAGCACCCGAGCATGGTAGTGCTCGCTCATCACTAGTTACGAGTACTGAGCACCCGAGCATGGTAGTGCTCGCTCATCACTAGTTACCAGTACTGAGCACCCGAGCATGGTAGTGCCCACTCATCACTAGTTACCAGTACTGAGCACCTGAGCATAGTAGTGCTCGCTCATCACTAGTTACGAGTACCGAGCACCTGAGCATGGTAGTGCCCACTCATCACTAGTTACCAGTACTGAGCACCTGAGCATGGTAGTGCTCGCTCATCACTAGTTACGAGTACTGAGCACCCGAGCATGGTAGTGCTCGCTCATCACTAGTTACGAGTACTGAGCACCCGAGCATGGTAGTGCTCGCTCATCACTAGTTAGGAGTACTGAGCACCCAAGCATGGTAGTGCCCACTCATCACTAGTTACCAGTACTGAGCACCTGAGCATGGTAGTGCCCACTCATCACTAGTTACCAGTACTGAGCACCCGAGCATGGTAGTGCTCGCTCATCACTAGTTACGAGTACTGAGCACTCAAGCATGGTAGTGCCCGCTCATCACTAGTTACAAGTACTGAGCACCCGAGCATGGTAGTGCCCGTTCATCACTAGTTACGAGTACCGAGCATGATAGTGCCTGCTCATCACTAGTTACCAGTACCGAGCACCCGAGCATCATAGTGCTCACTCATCACTAATTACGAGTACTGAGCACTCGAGCATGGTAGTGCTCACTCATCACTAATTACGAGTACTGAACACTCGAGCATGGTAGTGCTCACTCATCACTAATTACGAGTACCGAGCACCTGAGCATGGTAGTGCTCACTCATCACTAGTTACCAGTACCGAGCACCCGAGCATCGTAGTGCTCGCTCATCACTAGTTACGAGTACTGAGCACTCGAGCATGGTAGTGCCCACTCATCACTAGTTATGAGTACTGAGCACCCGAGTATGGTAGTGCCCGTTCATCACTAGTTACGAGTACCGAGCATGATAGTGCCCGCTCATCACTAGTTACCAGTACCGAGCACCCGAGCATCGTAGTGCTCACTCATCACTAATTACGAGTACTGAGCACCTGAGCATGGTAGTGCCCGCTCATCACTAGTTACGAGTACTGAGCACTTGAGCATGGTAGTGCTCACTCATCACTAGTTACGAGTACTGAGCACTTGAGCATGGTAGTGCTCACTCATCACTAGTTACGAGTACCGAGCACCTGAGCATGGTAGTGCCCGCTCATCACTAGTTACCAGTACCGAGCACCCGAGCATGGTAGTGCTCACTCATCACTAGTTACCAGTACCGAGCACCCGAGCATGGTAGTGCTCTCTCATCACTAGTTACGAGTACTGAGCACTCGAGCATGGTAGTGCTCGCTCATCACTAGTTACAAGTACCGAGCACCTGAGCATGGTAGTGCCCGCTCATCACTAGTTACGAGTACTGAGCACTCGAGCATGGTAGTGCCCGCTCATCACTAGTTACAAGTACTGAGCACCTGAGCATGGTAGTGCTCGCTTATCACTAGTTACGAGTACAGAGCACCTGAGCATGGTAGTGTCCGCTCATCACTAGTTACAAGTACCGAGCTCCTGAGCATGGTAGTGCCCGCTCATCACTAGTCGCCACCAAAGAACGGGGCAGGTTCACATTCAAAATGCTTGATTATTTCCACGAGATACCTGGTGGCTTATCCCTTGTAAATACAAAGCATGAGGCATGTTGACATCCAACACACTCAATCCTATTTTTCCACTGGGGATTGTCAGGATACCCACATGCACCATATATATTAGATTATTGATGAAATCTGCGGCTTTGACCAACATTCATCTAACATGTTTGGCTACCTTAAAAGATGGAAACCAGAAGCGCTCTCTTTAGCATCTCCAGTAGAGAGTATTTTTAATCATGATCTTTTCATAGAATTTTATCAGTTCAAGAAATTGTCTTGTAGAAGGTTTTAAAGAGAAGTGAAAACCAAAGATCATCTTGGGACCTGCTATGCTAGGCTATGTGCCCACGTTGCGTTCTGTCCCTGCAGAAATTTCTGCAGCGATTTGAACAGCACATGTGTGTTTCAAATCGCTGCAGAAACACTGCGTACTGAAAAGCCGATTTCATGCGCTCTGGATGCAGCCCCTCCCATAGACAGAGCAGGGGCTGCATCCAAAGCGCACGAAAGAAGTGACATGATGCTTTTTAGAACGCAGCTATTTGGCAGCAACCGAAGTGCTGCATTCTAAAACGCAACATGCGCATAGATAATGCACAATCTTCATAGATTGTGCTGGGGACGCAGGACGCATGCAGTTATGCTGCGGTGCAGAACGCAGCGTAACCATGCAATACACACACGTGCGCACAGAGCCAAGGCCCCGTCACACGCAACGACGTATCTAATGATATATCGCCAGGGTCACGGATTCTGGGACGCACATCCGGCAACGTTAGTGACGTCGTTGCGTGTGACACCAACGAACGGCCGTTAACGATCAAAAATACTCACCTTATCGTCCATCGTTGACACGTCATTCACTTTCAAAATATCGTTGATTGTTGAGGTCGTAGGTTGTTCGTCGTTCCCGAGGCTGCACACATCGCTATGTGTGACACCACGGGAACGACGAACTACAGCTTACCTGCGGTCGCCGGCAATGAAGAAGGAAGGAGGTGGGCGGGGTGTTACGGCCGCTCATCTCCGCCCCTCTGCTTCTATTGGGTGGCCGCATAGTGACGCCGCACGAACCGCCCCCTTAGAAAGGAGTCGGTTCGCCAGCAACAGCGACGTCGCTAAGCAGGTAAGTCCTTGTGACAGCTCCAAACGATTTTGTGCACCACGGGCAACGATTTGCCCGTGACACACAAACAACGGGGGCGGGTACGCTCGCTAGCGATATCGTTAACAATTTCGCTGCATGTAACGGGGCCTTTAGAGTGGCGAAGTCCTGTCAAGGTTGGCCTTGTTCCATTTGAAGGACACAGATCTTCAAAGATACCTCAAACAATAGGGTTGATTGCGTCTAGTAAAATTTTAGTTTTCAATGTTAGATCCTCTGGTGCTCTAGTGCACTTTGACCTTTGGAAAAGCTGTAAGTTTGCTAAGTTTTAATAGAGGAGGTTCCAGGTGCTGAGGGTACCACTCATTGACGAAACAAAGGGGGCAGAAATGCTCGGCCAAGTGCTGCTCTCCATCGGCACTGAAGATGGGCACAATAGAAAGTCTATGGAGTCTGTCTAACAGCACTTGACGAAGCTTTTCTGCTTCTTTTTTAGCAACCGATGGTTGTCTCAACACCTGGACTACCACTGATGAAAACTTCGGACATGTCTCTATCACATGCACTAAAGTGGGCTTTACATGCTACGATATCGTTAATGATTTATCGTCAGGGTCATGGTGTTTGTGACGCACATCTGGCGTCATTAACAATATCGCAGCGTGTGACACTTATGAGCGACCTTAAACGGACGCAAAAGCGGTCAAAATCGTTTGCCGTGGAGAGGTCGTCCTGAAACAAAAAATCATTTTCTGCTTATTAGCGATGTTGTTCCTCGTTCCTGCGGCACCACACATCGCTGTGTGTGACACCGCAGGAGCGACGAACTTCTCCTTACCTGCCTCCACCGGCAATGCGGAAGGAAGGAGGTGGGCGGGATGTTACGTCTCGCTCATCTCCGCCCCTCCGCTTCTATTGGACGCCTGTCGTGTGACGTCGCTGTGACGCAGAACGTACCTCCCCCTTAGAAAGGAGGCGGTTCGCCAGCCAGAGCGACGTTGCAGGGCATGTAAGTGCGTGTGACGGGGTTAAGCGAGGTTGTGCGCTACGGGCAGCGATTTGCCTGTGTCACACAACCGACGGGGGCGGGTACGATTGCTTACGATCTCGCTAGCGAGATCGCAGCGTGTAAAGCCCGCTTTACACTTTCACCCTTAGATCAAGCTACATTTTATATTAAAACCTAGTAAAAACATCCAGTTTGTTTTTGACACTCGGAAGTCCTTGCCTTCACTTGTAGACTAGCAGAAGCCACTCTTCTCTCCAGATCTTCCACCTGCTGTAGAATAGCGATATCCACCTCCATCTCATGATCCTCCATACACCAGTTCTCCACCACGTCTCTGGTCACTTCTCCATGATCTTGTCCTCTCGTATCTATTATAGCTACATGAACGAAACAGAATCAGAGCAGATCGAAAGCTGAAGGTCATTGGGGTTATCGGAGAAATCACATCTTTTGATGGATGAATTGGTGAATAATATTTAAATGGTCAACCTCTTGCATGTTGTCAATGATGGGGCATTCTATTCGCCTGCACCGCCACTACAGGGGAAAACTGGCATTACACTCTTCCCACCAAAATCAATGGACTATATAGTGGACAAACATGTGTGGTCCTTCCGAGTGAGAGACGTTCTTTGTAGTTGCTCACCACTTTGACTAATACAGTGCCTACAAGTAGTATTCAACCCCCTGCAGATTTAGCAGGTTTACACATTCGGAATTAACTTGGCATTGTGACATTTGGACTGTAGATCAGCCTGGAAGTGTGAAATGCACTGCAGCAAAAAAGAATGTTATTTCTTTTTTTATTTTTTTTTTAAATTGTGAAAAGTTTATTCAGAGGGTCATTTATTATTCAGCCCCTCAAACCACAAGAATTCTGTTTGGTTCCCCTAAAGTATTAAGAAGTATTTCAGGCACAAAGAACAATGAGCTTCACATGTTTGGATTAATTATCTCTTTTTCCAGCCTTTTCTGACTAATTAAGACCCTCCCCAAACTTGTGAACAGCACTCATACTTGGTCAACATGGGAAAGACAAAGGAGCATTCCAAGGCCATCAGAGACAAGATCGTGGAGGGTCATAAGGCTGGCAAGGGGTACAAAACCCTTTCCAAGGAGTTGGGCCTACCTGTCTCCACTGTTGGGAGCATCATCCGGAAGTGGAAGGCTTATGGAACTACTGTTAGCCTTCCACGGCCTGGACAGCCTTTGAAAGTTTCCACCCGTGCCGAGGCCAGGCTTGTCCGAAGAGTCAAGGCTAACCCAAGGACAACAAGGAAGGAGCTCCGGGAAGATCTCATGGCAGTGGGGACATTGCTTTCAGTCAATACCATAAGTAACGTACTCCACCGCAATGGTCTCCGTTCCAGACAAGCCCGTAATGTACCCTTACTTTCAAAGCGTCATATCAAGGCTCGTCTACAGTTTGCTCATGATCACTTGGAGGACTCAGACAAACTGGTTCAAGGTTCTCTGGTCTGATGAGACCAAGATCGAGATCTTTGGTGCCAACCACACACGTGACGTTTGGAGACTGGATGGCACTGCATACGACCCCAAGAATACCATCCCTACAGTCAAGCATGGTGGTGGCAGCATCATGCTGTGGGGCTGTTTCTCAGCCAAGGGGCCTGGCCATCTGGTCCGCAACCATGGGAAGATGGATAGCACGGCCTACCTGGAGATTTTGGCCAAGAACCTCAGCTTCGCCATCAAGGATCTTAAGATGGGTCGTCATTTCATCTTCCAACAAGACAACGACCCAAAGCACACAGCCAAGAAAACCAAGGCCTGGTTCAAGAGGGAAAAAATCAAGGTGTTGCAGTGGCCTAGTCAGTCTCCTGACCTTAACCCAATTGAAAACTTGTGGAAGGAGCTCAAGATTAAAGTCCACATGAGACACCCAAAGAACCTAGATAACTTGGAGAATATCTGCATGGAGGAGTGGGCCAAGATAAATCCAGAGACCTGTGCCGGCCTGATCAGGTCTTATAAAAGACGATTATTAGCTGTAATTGCAAACAAGGGTTATTCCACAAAATATTAAACCTAGGGGTTGAATAATAATTGACCCACACTTTTATGTTGAAAATTTATTAAAATTTAACTGAGCAACATAACTTGTTGGTTTGTAAGATTTATGCATCTGTTAATAAATCCTGCTCTTGTTTGAAGTTTGCAGGCTCTAACTTATTTGCATCTTATCAAACCTGCTAAATCTGCTGGGGGTTGAATACTACTTGTAGGCACTGTATATGAGGGTCCTGAACAGAGCACACCCTAATTTAGAATTCCTGAAAAAGCTATGGGTCAATGGGTTTTCTATATCAGAGAACCCCTTTTTAAGCAATAATACTCCATACTGTAAGAGAGCGCAGAACTTACGGTCTTTATTTTTCAGGCAGGCTTGGGTGATGTAATCTAAGTGCTTCTGAATTTGCTTCTGTAGAGACTTCTCTCGGATACCTCGGAGGTTAAATACTTTCAGCAGAGATTTCAGATCTTCCGGATCTGTAATTCTCCACCAGCCAAATTGCATTCCTATAAAAAAAAAATGAAAAAAATAAAAAAAATTGTTGAAGTTTGATGGATCCCACATTTTCAATTAGTTTGGAAACCCAAAAATGGAAAAAAAAAATTAAAAAATGAAATACTGGTGTAAATGTACCTTCTGGAATCGGTCGAGGACTAGGAAAATCTACTTGTTTGGGTAACTCCACAGCAGGAGACGGGGTGCAGACGGACTTGTCACTTTGTGGTACAGGAGATTCGCTTTTGCTGGTTTGAACATGTGGGGTGATGAACGCGTGCCCGTTTCCTTCAGAAATTCCAAGTCCAAGACTCGGTATTGGGCTTGGCATCGGAGAAGAAAAAGGTAGATTTCCTGGCACAACTGGTGACGGCCATCCGCAAAACTGAAGTCCCATGAGAGGTAAACCGTGCTTCATCTAGATGAATTAATTAAGAATAATATTATATCTATTATATTCATCTAAATCAGAAAATTAGACAAACATGAAAAGGAAGAAAAATAATCTGGTGTTTTCCATTTCATGAACAGTCGAGGGGGGGGGTATTCTTGATATAGTTCATGCTTTTCCCCACATTGATCTAGAAGGCCTTTATTTTACAGTGAGGGTGGATGAGTTTGCTTTTTGAGGGTGTGTTAGGGTGGGTGCACGCTATCAGGGTTCGCAGCGTTTTGGACTCGGCGAGTTTACGCTGCGTCCAAAACACTGCATTGTACAGTAGAAGCACAGTGGATGGGATTTATGGAAATCTCCTGTGCTTCTTTTGCAGCGTAAACTGACCTGCAGAGAGGCTTTCTGAGCCGCAGCATGTCAATTGATGCTGCGGAGACATGAATGTTCTCTGCAGTAAAAACAGAGCGAAAGTCCGCAGAGGCCCAAATCCTGATCATGGGCACGGGCAGCTGCGGTGTCCTGCGGAGAGCACTCACGACCCCATAGGAGAGGACCCTGATCATGGGCAGCTGCAGTGTCCTGCAGAGAGCACTTGCGGCCCCGCAAGAGAGGACCCTGATCATGGGCACGGGCAGCTGCAGTGTCCTGCGGAGAGCACTCGCGGCCCAGCAGGAAAGGACCCTGATCATGGGCACGGGTAGCTGCGGTGTCCTGAGGACAGCACTCGCAGCCCCGCAGGAGAGGACCCTGATCATGGGCACGGGCAGCTGCAGTGTCCTGCGGAGAGCACTCACGACCCCGCAGGAGAGGACCCTGATCATGGGCACGGGCAGCTGCAGTGTCCTGCGGAGAGCACTCGCGGCTCCGCACGAGAGGACCCTGATCACGGGCACGGGCAGCTGCGGTGTCCTGCGGAGAGCACTCGCGGCCCCGCAGGAGAAGACCCTGATCATGGGCACGGGCAGCTGCAGTGTCCTGCGGAGAGCACTCGCGGCCCCGCACGAGAGGACCCTGATCACGGGCACGGGCAGCTGCGGTGTCCTGCGGAGAGCACTCGCGGCCCAGCAGGAAAGGACATGCTGCGTCCCGGACTCAGTGTGTCCGGATCGTGTGCTTCCACCCGTATACCTGGTGTGTGGGTAGGTGGAAGGGATATAATACAAAGATACAAAAAGTATCAAATACAAAATGCCAAGTCACAGCATTAATCAGTGATCCTTTAACCACTTAAAATATATAGACACATTTTTTTTAACCTAAATACATGTATTCGGAATTAAAAATCATTTTTCCGATTAGGTTTCATTAAAAAATGTACGCTTCTTGCCTTCTATAGCGTCTTTGTTGCACTTTCTATTGCTAACTACAGAATGAGTTAATTGAGAATCAGGAGAGTTTGTAAAGATGTATTTGTTTTCTTTTTTTCTGAGCTCCTCTCAGTTGATTGATGTCCTCAGACCACATCAAAGTTGAGCGGAACTTTTTCCTCATAATGAGCAGGAAAAAAAAGCAGGTAAAAGCCACGTAGTGCAATTTTTTTTAATGAAATCGAAAAGCAGAAATTATTTTTAGCCTCAAATTTAAATAACAAAAAAAGCCCTTAAAGTTGACCATATCCTTTTAAGACTGCTCAGATCCTTAAAGGGAATCTGTCATCAGGTATTTGCTCCACCATCTAAGAGCAGCATAATGTAGAGAGACAGATCCTGATTCCAGCGATGTGTCACTTACTGAGCTGTTTGCTGTCATTTTGATAAAATTAATATTTTTTCTGCTGCAGATCTAGCATTTATACAGAGCTCATGAATATGCTGGACTACCTGCTGCATGACAAGTAGTCCTGTAATGATAATCTACTGTTGATTAAACAGTGATTTTATCAAAACTTCACTAAGCAGCCCAGTAAGTGACACATCACTTGAATCAAGATCTCTGCCCCTACATTATGCTGCTCTCAGATTAGGTTGCAAAAACCTGGTGACAGATTTCCTTTAAAGTGGTTGACTGGGCATTGGGACTTTTCCTAGTCCTCAGCCATCCCTGCACTTCCCTGTACAGGCTGGATTGACCGCTGCAGTCAATCACTGGTTGTACGGTGTCTTTTTCAAGACATGTTATGTAAGCAGAGAGACCAGGAGAGAACTAGAAAGCTTCAGAACTGGAGAGGCAAAGGAACGGTAAGATGGGTATGATTTTGTCAATGTTCTTTTTTCTTTTGTTAAAAACAAGGCTTTCTTGGCTTGACAACAATATGATACAGATATCACGGCCCCCCGAGGAAGAAACCGAAACGTGCACGTCAGGGCACGTTACACAGGGTGTATAACTTGATATGGGTGAGTTGTTATCATGGATATGTTTGGGGGTTATTCTTACCTCTTGATTGTGTTATACTAATGAGTATAATGTTTTGGTGGACTAAGTTATATCGATAATGCCTGGATTTTTTTGGGGAGATGACATTTATATACTATAATCATTGAAGAAAAAAAGGAGCCAGCACGATCTGAAATTGCCATGCATCATATAAAAAGTGAAATTTCACAGATTTATTCCAACTGTACTATGATAAAAAAAAATGAGATTTTTAGCAAATAATTGATCACTTTTTTGAGCCACCCCTGCCAACGTCACGGCAAATCTCAATAGGGGGGTCCTACTCTATATTCTGTATTTCATGTGCCATGCGGCCTCATAGATAAAGTTAAAAGCAGAACCATAATGGAGCACACATACCTGTAACCTGTATATAGCCGCTTCCATGTTGCAAAAAAGGCAATTGTGGATAGAGACCAGCCCAGGTCCCAGCATGTGGAGCAAGCTCTACACATACCAGGACTATATCAGAACTGATCCTCCCAGTGCCAAACAGCAACCATTGATAAAGGCGGACCAGATCCAAGAATGGTGCTTAATTAGCATTGCCTGTGGAAAGGGGTGAGGTAACTGAATCTGAACAGCTACCGAACTTTATCTAGGAGGCCGCATGGCACATGAAATACAGAATATAGAGTAGGACCCCCCTATTGAGATTTGCCGTGACGTTGGAAGGGGTGGCTCAAAGAATTGATCAATTATTTGCTAAAAAAGAGAATTTTGTTTACTTACCGTAAATTCTTTTTCTTATAGTTCCGACATGGGAGACCCAAACCATGGGTGTATAGCTTCTGCCTCCGGAGGACACACAAAGTACTACACTAAAAGTGTAGCTCCTCCCTCCGAGCATATACACTCCCCGGATGACAAATCCAACCAGTTTAGTGCCAAAGCTGAAGGAGGACATCCACCCATAAGTAGAGATAGAGTAAAACCCGGAATAACCGGAACTTCTGTCTACAACAACAGCCGGTGAAAACACACGGAACAAGAAAGCTGCCAACAGGCAACAGGGAGGGTGCTGGGTCTCCCATGTCGGAACTATAAGAAAAAGAATTTACGGTAAGTAAACAAAATTCTCTTTTTCTTTATCGTTCCTTATGGGAGACCCAAACCATGGGACGTCTCAAAGCAGTCCATGGGTGGGAAATAAACAGAAACTGAGAAGTAGGCGAAACCTAACTTCACAAATGGGCGACAGCCGTCCGAAGGATGCGTCTGCCCAAGCTCGCATCTGCCGAAGCATGAGCATGCACTTGGTAGTGCTTCGAAAGGGTGTGCAGACTAGACCAAGTGGCAGCCTGACAGACCTGCTGAGCCGTAGCCCAAGAGGCACTGACAGCTCTGGTCGAGTGCGCCTTAATCCCTGGCGGGGGAGGCATCTGAGAACATAGGTAGGCATCGGATATGGCCGACCTAATCCAATGAGCTAGGGTCGGTTTAGAAGCCGAGAGACCCTTGCGCTGACCTGTGGTCAGCACAAAAAGAGAGGTGCACCGCCTAAAAAAAAACAGCGGTGCGTGACACATAGATCCGGAGCGTCCGCACCAAATCTAAAGCATGCAACGCTTTCTCAAAGCGATGCACAGGGGCCGAACAAAGGGAAGACAATGAAATGTCCTGGTTAAGGTGGAACGGAGACACCACCTTAGGGAGAAGGCCCGGAGTTGGATGGAGAACCACCTTGTCTTGGTGAAAAAAACCAAAAAGGGTGACTCCGAAGAGAGCACAGTCAAATAAGAGACTCTCCTGAGAGAAATTAGCCTCACATGCGGTACAAGCAGCATAGAAAGCCTGTGCCTTGGCACCCTTGCTTTTTGCGGATGACATGCTGTTGTCTCCTCTGAGCAATCTAGGAGGGTATATAGCCAAAAATCACCAGCGACCGTACAGTGCAATGTATAGCATGTACATAAAAATACAAATGTACACTTCGGCACTAGTGGGGTCAGCACCAGAGGTGCCGCTTACCGCCCGCTCAAACGCGGGTGTGTGGTCGCCAGAATCCCGTGTCTGGGTCTCCCAGAACTTGTCTCCCCTCTCCAGCTCAGACTGCACACAGGAATGGCTGCCGGCGTTCTGTGAAGAGGGGCGGACCGTGGGCGTGCCTCAGACAAAGTGCGGGAAACTGGCGTCCCACTGTGCCCAGTGTGAGGGCTGGAGTATGTAAAGTAGACTCCAGCCCTCGGCGCTGACGTTCTGTACAGCGTCCCGCCATTCCCCTGACTGGCAGGCCTGGGGGCAGGAACGAAACGAAACTAGGCCGCAAAAGCCGGGGACTCGAGTAATAAGCGCGGCCGTCATATATGCACGGCCAGCGCGGAAGTCCCCGGCGCACCACAAGTCCCAGCCGCGCCGCAGCGTGAACTGACAGCAGCGGCCGGCGCGGCAGTTCCCAATACATTGACTCACTCAGCAGAGCTGTAGCTAGTAATGGCACAAGCGCGCAGCGCTGTTGTCCCCGGCGCACTAACACACCCAGCAATGCTGCAGTGTGTCTGCGCGCGGTCTGTACGGGGACACAGAGTACCTTGACGTAGCAGGGCCCTTTCCCTGACGATACTCAGCTCCATATCCAGCAGAATCCCCAGGGGCTGTGGATGGAGCACGGTCTCAGTGCCTGGAGACCGGTAAAATCCCACTTCACCCAGAGCCCTAAGGGGGATGGGGAAGGAAGCAGCATGTGGGCTCCAGCCTCCGTACCCGCAATGGGTACCTCAACCTTAACAAACACCGCCGACAAAAGTGGGGTGAGAAGGGAGCATGCTGGGGGCCCTAGTATGGGCCCTCTTTTCTTCCATCCGACATAGTCAGCAGCTGCTGCTGACTAAACAGTGGAGCTATGCGTGGATGTCTGACCTCCTTCGCACAAAGCATGAAAACTGAGGAGCCCGTGATCCCACGGGGGGTGTATAGGCAGAAGGGGAGGGGCTTTACACTTTTAAGTGTAGTGCTTTGTGTGGCCTCCGGAGGCAGTAGCTATACACCCCAATTGTCTGGGTCTCCCAATTAGGAGCGACAAAGAAAAGCGGCCAAGGAGCATGGCCGGAAGAACGACACCAGGACAGGAAAATTCTCCAAGTCCTGAGGTAAAACCTGGCCGAGGAAGACTTCCGAGCCTGAGTCATAGTGAAGATGACCTCGGAAGGAATGCCTGAAGCCGTAAGGATTCAGGGCTCAAGAGCCACGCCGTCAATCTGAGAGCCGCAGAATTGTTGTGGAAAACGGACCCTCTGAGAGAACGTCTGGCCGGTCCGGGAGATGCCACAGCACCTCTACGAACAGACGGAGCAGGTCTGGGAACCAAGCTCGCCTGGGCCTGGGGCGATGAGTACGACCCGACGGCCCTCCATTTTGATCTTGCGCAGGACTCTGGGCAAGAGAGCTAGAGGGGGAAACACGTAGGCCAGACGGAACTGGGACCAATCTGGAACCGGCGCGTCCGCTGCCAAGGCCTGAGGATCATGGGAGCGAGCCACGTAAACCGGGACCTTGTTGTTGTGCCGGGATGCCATTAGATCCACTCCCGGAGTGCCCCGCCTGCTAAATTGACCGGAACACTGCCGGATGCAGGGCTCACTCGCCGCTGTCCACGGTTTGACGGCTGAGATAATCTGCCTCCCAGTTTTCTGCGCCTGGGATGTGGACTGCGGATATGGTGGACTTGGAGTCCTCCGTCCACTGAAGGATATGTTGAACTTCCAACATTGCTAGGCGGCTGCGAGTCCTAGGACTACAGCCCTGATTTCCAGCACATTGATCGAGAGGGCTGATTCGGACGGAGTCCAAGTGCCCTGTGCTCGGTGGTGGAGAAACACTGCTCCCCAGCCGGATAGACTGGCATCCGTGGTGAGAATCACCCATGACGGGGCCAGAAAGGAGCGTCCCTGGTACAGAGAGAGGGGCCGAAGCCACCACTTAAAGAGAGCTCCTGGTCTGTGGCGACAGAGCCACCAGCCTGTGCAAGGAAGAAGTCCCTTGTCCCAACAGCGGAAAATGTCCAGCTGCAGGGGACGCAGATGGAACTGGCAAGGGGAACCGCTTCTATTGACACCACCATCTGACCCAGCACCTGCATGAGGTGCCTGATGGAATGACGGCGGAGCCTCAGCAGAGAGCGAACCGCCAGATGAAGAGACTGCTGTTTGACTAAGGGCAGCTTCACAAGTGCCAGCAGAGTCTCGAATTGCATCCCTAGGTACGTAAGTTCCTGGGTCGGGGTCAGAGTGGACTTGCAAGCGTGGCGAGAGTGAGCGAGACACTCCGCTGACAGTCTGCACTGGATGAAGCCCTGACTAGAAGGGCGTCCAGGTAAGGAATCACTACCAACCCCTGGAGGAGCAGAACCGCAACTGGTGAATACACGAGGGGCCGTGGCTAACCCAAAGGGGAGAGCCATGAATTGGAAATGTTCCTCTCCGATTACAAAACGTAGCCAACGCTGGTGTGAAACTGCGAATGGCACATGCAGAGAGACATCTCTGATGTCGATGGATGCTAAGAAATCTCCTTGGGTCATTGACTGATCGCAGAGATTCCATGCAAAATTGCCGTACCTGAACATGCTTGTTGAGAAGCTTGAGATCCAGGTTGGAAAGCACCGTCCTTTTCGGGGACTAGGAAGAGATTTGAGTAGAAATCTCAGAACCGTTCCCAGTCGGGAACTGGTACAATTAATCCATTGGCCTGCAAGAATGCCACGGCCTGTGAGAAGGCGGCGGCCTTGGAGCAGGGGGGAGTTGTCAGAAAAAATCTGTTTGGCGGCTGAATAGAATTCTATTCTGTAGCCGTGGGAGATGGTAACCCACACCCACTGATCGAAGACGTGTTGAAACCACACGTCGCCCAAGAGGGAGAGCCTGCCACCGACCAAAGACGTTACTGGCGCGGCCAGATAATCAAGAGGAGGCTGCTTTGGTGGCAGCAGCTCCTGCCGACTTAGGACGCGGCTTCATGCGCCAGTTGGTTTACGGACCTTGGCTGAGTTAGTGGACGAGGCCGAGGGCTTAGAGGACGACCAGTTAGAGGAAACGAAAGGAACGAAACCTCGACTGGTTCCTGCCCTGGAAGGTTTCCTGGGTTGTGGCATGGAAGTACTCTTCCTGCCAAAAACTTCCTTAATAATTTCATCCAGTTGTTCACCGAATAGACTGGTCCCAGCAAAAGGGAGTCCAGCAAGGAACTTCTTAAGAAGCATCTGCCTTCCACTCTCGAAGCCACAGGAACCTGCGGATAGCGAGGGAAGTAGCCGAGGCCACCGCAGTGCGGTGACAGTCTCCAGCTATAGGATGAAAAGACTGAAGCCTGGAAGTTAAGGCAACCAATTCGGGCATAAAGGCCCTGGTGAGGGAATGCATCTCCTCCCGAGAAGCAGAGATGGCTTTGAGAGCCCGCACTGCTGCAAAAGATGGGGAGAACGAGGCCCCTGCCGCCTCATATATAGATTTGGCCAGAAGGACAACCTGGCGGACAGTGGGATCCTCAGAGAGGTGCCGTCAGCCACTGATACAACTGTCCGGGCTGAAAATCTAGACACCGGAGGGTCCACCCTTGGTGAATGAGCCCACTCCTTGACCACCACTGGTGGAAGGGGGAAACAGTCATCAGAACCACGCTCTGGGAAGCGTCTGTCAGGACAGGCTCTGGGCTTGTTCACAGTGACCTGAATGCTGGAGTGGATAAGGAACACACTCCTTGTTCTCTTAGGCAAGGTATACTGATGCTTTTCTGCCAAAGAGGGGTGCTCCCCTGATACAGGCGGATTGAGGTCCAGTACAAATATAATGGACGCAATCAAATCATTAGCATCTGCGTCACTTTCGGACAGATCAATGGGGTACATGGAGAGCGTCCGAGCCCCCAGTAAGGCATCCTCCTTGTCCTGCGAGTCAGCTCGTGAACCAGAGCCGAGGGGCGAGGAGGGAAAGGGGACCCTGCGTCTCCATTTTAGGAGGACGGGCTCCCAGATGAAGAATCCTCCCTGAACACAAAGCATTGAACTGGTTGGATTTGTTATCCGGGGAGTGTATATGCTCGGAGGGAGGAGCTACACTTTTAGTGTAGTACTTTGTGTGTCCTCCGGAGGCAGAAGCTATACACCCATGGTTTGGGTCTCCCATAAGGAACGATAAAGAAAATCTCATTTATATTACAGTACAATTGGAATAAATCTGTGAATTTGCACTTTTTATATGATGCATGCCATTTTCAGATCGTGCTGGCTCCCCTCTCTCTCTGTTTGGTTGTAGTTATGCTACAAATGTCTGGTGGCTGGTCACCACCATGCTATACACGCCTGATCTTGGTTTGCAATATATTCCTCCTGTTGGTAGCTTTACACATTCAGTTGCCTCACCCTTTCCACAGGCATTGCTAATTAAGCACCATACTTGGATCTGGTCCGCCTTTATCAATGGTTGCTCTCTGGCACTGGGAGGGTCAGTTCTGATATAGTCCTGGTATGTGTAGAGCTTGCTCCACATGCTGGGACCTGGGCTGGCCTCTATCCACAATTGCCTCTTTTGCAACATAGAAGCGGTTATATATACAGGTTACAGGTATGTGTGCTCCATTATGGTTCTGCTTTTAACTTTATCTAGGAGGCCGCATGGCACATGAAATACAGAATATAGAGTAGGACCCCCCTATTGAGATTTGCCGTGACGTTGGCAGGGGTGGCTCAAAGAATTGATCAATTATTTGCTAAAAATCTCATTTATATTACAGTACAGTTGGAATAAATCTGTGAATTTGCACTTTTTATATGATGCATGCCATTTTCAGATCGTGCTGGCTCCCCTCTCATACTATAATCATTGAATTATTAGAAGAAATGGGCCTTGACTATATATATATATATATATTATTCTTAGATAAAGTCAGAGGAAAAAAAAAACAACTTTTGTTGCCCTTTGGAGTCATTCTGCCTTGCTGCATCCTTCTTCATCTTGTTCTACACACATATATATATATATATATATATAATATAATATATATATATATATATATATATATATATATATATATATATATATATATATATATATAGTAATTATTCTGCCATTTAGTGGTATATGAGATCTTTTTGACTTTTTGATACCCGGCCTACATTACTACTACATTATTTACCTATTGGAGCATGCCCAGTGAGGTAACATTGTTCCCAACTATCTTGTTTTGCACCTAATGTTTTCCTAGGGACTCTCTTTGTTCACTTGATCTTCACTAAGTAGATGATCAATTAGAAGAATGTCGGTTCCTTTTTCAAGGCTGTATTTTATAGTTTGTGCCGAAGGAGAAATGGAGACTTTGAAATGTTGAAAATTTCGGCAAATTTAGAGTCTTTCATTAACGTGATGTACTAACCTGAAGTGGAGACATCGTGAACGGACTCAGCCCCAGACTGCTCTGTAAGGACGAGGCGGTCATGAGCGGGGATGGCACTGGTGAAGGAGACTGAGACGGATACTGAGACTGGCTTGTAGACGCTAACGACGTGGAATACTCTACGTGTGTTACCGACGTGTCGTCACACGGTGTCCGAGGGAGGAGACTGAACCACTGTCGACTCTTGTCTGTAAGAGTTTTCAGCAGCTGTTCATTGGCAATTATGGGAGCATTGTAAAACTTTCCATGACCACTAAGTATAGCAGTGAAGGGGTTCAAGTCTGTCTTTTCAGGGTTACATTGGGACGTGCTGGCCTGCAGGTTGATGGGTGTGCTCCTGGCATTATTCTGGAAAGGCACAGGGCAGCCATTTGGGGAAACACTTGGTTTTAGGGTTAGAAGGTCCATGTCGGAGGGCATTTTGGCTACTTCTAGCAGTTTGCTAAGTTTAGAAAAGGATCCAGGTTTCTGGAGGAATAAATTGGTGCTGTCTTTATCCTTGAGACATTTCTGCTCCCCATCGCTGGCAATCACACAGTTTGGTTTCTCATCACAGCTCTCAATGGCTTCTTCTTTTATCTGGATGTTTTCCACCTGGCGTTGCCTCTCCTTCTCTTTTGCCATTTCTTCGAGACCTAGGCAGTGATGAATACAATGGTTAGTACAGAGGTTAACAAGGGTTAATTTTTTTTCTCTAAAGGCCCCGTCACACTAAGCAACATCGCTAGCAACATCGCTGCTAACGAACAACTTTTGTGACGTTGCTAGCGATGTTGCTGTGTGTGACATCCAGCAACAACCTGGCCCCTGCTGTGAGGTCGTTGGTTGTTGCTGAATGTCCTGGGCCATTTTTTAGTTGTTGCTGTCCCGCTGTGAAGCACAGATCGCTGTGTGTGACAGCGAGACAGCAACAACTAAATGTGCAGGCAGCAGGAGCCGGCTTCTGCGGAGGCTGGTAACCAATGTAAACATCGGGTAACCAAGAAGCCCTGTCCTTGGTTACCCGATATTTACCTTTGTTACCAGCCTCCGCCGCTCTCACAGTCAGTGCCGGCTCCTGCTCTGTGCACATGTAGCTGCAGCACACATCGGGAAATTAACCC
>NW_027444048.1:0-30168 GCF_048569485.1 Anomaloglossus baeobatrachus | reverse complement strand
AACTATAACAGATGCAAGCTTGTCCTGTTTGGTGGAGATGATATTTAATAAAATAAGTAGAAATCCACTAAAAGTTTTGTTTGGTTATCTTGCAATCCCGAGATAATCGTCTCCATGCTCCAAATCCATTTTAAAGCCATTTTTAAGGCATTTCGCGCATACATGAAATGAACACATTTTTCTCCAAAACTATAACAGATGAAAGCTTGTCCTGTTTGGTGGAGATGATATTTAATAAAATAAGTAGAAATCCACTAAAAGTTTTGTTTGGTTATCTTGCAATCCCGAGATAATCGTCTCCATGCTCCAAATCCATTTTAAAGCCATTTTTAAGGCATTTCGCGCATACATGAAATGAACACATTTTTCTCCAAAACTATAACACATGCAAGCTTGTCCTGTTTGGTGGAGATGATATTTAATAAAATAAGTAGAAATCCACTAAAAGTTTTGTTTGGTTATCTTGCAATCCCGAGATAATCGTCTCCATGCTCCAAATCCATTTTAAAGCCATTTTTAAGGCATTTCGCGCATACATGAAATGAACACATTTTTCTCCAAAACTATAACAGATGCAAGCTTGTCCTGTTTGGTGGAGATAATATTTAATAAAATAAGTAGAAATCCTACTAAAAGTTTCGTTTGTTTATCTTGCAATCCTGAGATAATCGTCTCCATGCTCCAAATCCATTTTAAAGCCATTTTTAAGGCATTTCGCGCATACATGAAATGAACACATTTTTCTCCAAAACTATAACAGATGCAAGCTTGTCCTGTTTGGTGGAGATGATATTTAATAAAATAAGTAGAAATCCACTAAAAGTTTTGTTTGGTTATATTGCAATCCCGAGATAATCGTCTCCATGCTCCAAATCCATTTTAAAGCCATTTTTAAGGCATTTCGCGCATACATGAAATGAACACATTTTTCTCCAAAACTATAACAGATGCAAGCTTGTCCTGTTTGGTGGAGATGATATTTAATAAAATAAGTAGAAATCCACTAAAAGTTTTGTTTGGTTATATTGCAATCCCGAGATAATCCTCTCCATGCTCCAAATCCATTTTAAAGCCATTTTTAAGGCATTTCGCGCATACATGAAATGAACACATTTTTCTCCAAAACTATAACAGATGCAAGCTTGTCCTGTTTGGTGGAGATGATATTTAATAAAATAAGTAGAAATCCACTAAAAGTTTTGTTTGGTTATCTTGCAATCCCGAGATAATCCGTCTCCATGCTCCAAATCCATTTTAAAGCCATTTTTAAGGCATTTCGCGCATACATGAAATGAACACATTTTTCTCCAAAACTATAACAGATGCAAGCTTGTCCTGTTTGGTGGAGATGATATTTAATAAAATAAGTAGAAATCCACTAAAAGTTTTGTTTGGTTATCTTGCAATCCCGAGATAATCGTCTCCATGCTCCAAATCCATTTTAAAGCCATTTTTAAGGCATTTTGCGCATACATGAAATGAACACATTTTTCTCCAAAACTATAACAGATGCAAGCTTGTCCTGTTTGGTGGAGATGATATTTAATAAAATAAGTAGAAATCCACTAAAAGTTTTGTTTGGTTATCTTGCAATCCCGAGATAATCGTCTCCATGCTCCAAATCCATTTTAAAGCCATTAAGGCATTTCGCGCATACATGAAATGAACACATTTTTCTCCAAAACTATAACAGATGCAAGCTTGTCCTGTTTGGTGGAGATGATATTTAATAAAATAAGTAGAAATCCACTAAAAGTTTTGTTTGGTTATCTTGCAATCCCGAGATAATCGTCTCCATGCTCCAAATCCATTTTAAAGCCATTTTTAAGGCATTTCGCGCATACATGAAATGAACACATTTTTCTCCAAAACTATAACAGATGCAAGCTTGTCCTGTTTGGTGGAGATGATATTTAAGTAAAATAAGTAGAAATCCACTAAAAGTTTTGTATTTGGTTATATTGCAATCCCGAGATAATCCTCTCCATGCTCCAAATCCATTTTAAAGCCATTTTTAAGGCATTTCGCGCATACATGAAATGAACACATTTTCTCCAAAACTATAACAGATGCAAGCTTGTCCTGTTTGGTGGAGATGATATTTAATAAAATAAGTAGAAATCCACTAAAAGTTTTTGTTTGGTTATCTTGCAATCCCGAGATAATCGTCTCCATGCTCCAAATCCATTTTAAAGCCATTTTTAAGGCATTTCGCGCATACATGAAATGAACACATTTTTCTCCAAAACTATAACAGATGCAAGCTTGTCCTGTTTGGTGGAGATGATATTTAATAAAATAAGTAGAAATCCACTAAAAGTTTTGTTTGGTTATCTTGCAATCCCGAGATAATCGTCTCCATGCTCCAAATCCATTTTAAAGCCATTTTTAAGGCATTTCTGCGCATACATGAAATGAACACATTTTTCTCCAAAACTATAACAGATGCAAGCTTGTCCTGTTTGGTGGAGATGATATTTAATAAAATAAGTAGAAATCCACTAAAAGTTTTGTTTGGTTATCTTGCAATCCCGAGATAATCGTCTCCATGCTCCAAATCCATTTTAAAGCCATTTTTAAGGCATTTTCGCGCATACATGAAATGAACACATTTTTCTCCAAAACTATAACAGATGCAAGCTTGTCCTGTTTGGTGGAGATGATATTTAATAAAATAAGTAGAAAAAGTAGAAATCCACTAAAAGTTTTGTTTGGTTATCTTGCAATCCCGAGATAATCGTCTCCATGCTCCAAATCCATTTTAAAGCCATTTTTAAGGCATTTCGCGCATACATGAAATGAACACATTTTTCTCCAAAACTATAACAGATGCAAGCTTGTCCTGTTTGGTGGAGATGATATTTAATAAAATAAGTAGAAATCCACTAAAAGTTTTGTTTGGTTATCTTGCAATCCCGAGATAATCGTCTCCATGCTCCAAATCCATTTTAAAGCCATTTTTAAGGCATTTCGCGCATACATGAAATGAACACATTTTTCTCCAAAACTATAACAGATGCAAGCTTGTCCTGTTTGGTGGAGATGATATTTAATAAAATAAGTAGAAATCCACTAAAAGTTTTGTTTGGTTATCTTGCAATCCCGAGATAATCGTCTCCATGCTCCAAATCCATTTTAAAGCCATTTTTAAGGCATTTCGCGCATACATGAAATGAACACATTTTTCTCCAAAACTATAACAGATGCAAGCTTGTCCTGTTTGGTGGAGATGATATTTAATAAAATAAGTAGAAATCCACTAAAAGTTTTGTTTGGTTATCTTGCAATCCCGAGATAATCGTCTCCATGCTCCAAATCCATTTTAAAGCCATTTTTAAGGCATTTCGCGCATACATGAAATGAACACATTTTTCTCCAAAACTATAACAGATGCAAGCTTGTCCTGTTTGGTGGAGATGATATTTAATAAAATAAGTAGAAATCCACTAAAAGTTTTGTTTGGTTATCTTGCAATCCCGAGATAATCGTCTCCATGCTCCAAATCCATTTTAAAGCCATTTTTAAGGCATTTCGCGCATACATGAAATGAACACATTTTTCTCCAAAACTATAACAGATGCAAGCTTGTCCTGTTTGGTGGAGATGATATTTAATAAAATAAGTAGAAATCCACTAAAAGTTTTGTTTGGTTATCTTGCAATCCCGAGATAATCGTCTCCATGCTCCAAATCCATTTTAAAGCCATTTTTAAGGCATTTCGCGCATACATGAAATGAACACATTTTTCTCCAAAACTATAACAGATGCAAGCTTGTCCTGTTTGGTGGAGATGATATTTAATAAAATAAGTAGAAATCCACTAAAAGTTTTGTTTGGTTATATTGCAATCCCGAGATAATCGTCTCCATGCTCCAAATCCATTTTAAAGCCATTTTTAAGGCATTTCGCGCATACATGAAATGAACACATTTTTCTCCAAAACTATAACAGATGCAAGCTTGTCCTGTTTGGTGGAGATGATATTTAATAAAATAAGTAGAAATCCACTAAAAGTTTTGTTTGGTTATCTTGCAATCCCGAGATAATCGTCTCCATGCTCCAAATCCATTTTAAAGCCATTTTTAAGGCATTTCGCGCATACATGAAATGAACACATTTTTCTCCAAAACTATAACAGATGCAAGCTTGTCCTGTTTGGTGGAGATGATATTTAATAAAATAAGTAGAAATCCACTAAAAGTTTTGTTTGGTTATCTTGCAATCCCGAGATAATCGTCTCCATGCTCCAAATCCATTTTAAAGCCATTTTTAAGGCATTTCGCGCATACATGAAATGAACACATTTTTCTCCAAAACTATAACAGATGCAAGCTTGTCCTGTTTGGTGGAGATGATATTTAATAAAATAAGTAGAAATCCACTAAACGTTTTGTTTGGTTATCTTGCAATCCCGAGATAATCGTCTCCATGCTCCAAATCCATTTTAAAGCCATTTTTAAGGCATTTCGCGCATACATGAAATGAACACATTTTTCTCCAAAACTATAACAGATGCAAGCTTGTCCTGTTTGGTGGATATGATATTTAATAAAATAAGTAGAAATCCACTAAAAGTTTTGTTTGGTTATCTTGCAATCCCGAGATAATCGTCTCCATGCTCCAAATCCATTTTAAAGCCATTTTTAAGGCATTTCGCGCATACATGAAATTAACACATTTTTCTCCAAAACTATAACAGATGCAAGCTTGTCCTGTTTGGTGGAGATGATATTTAATAAAATAAGTAGAAATCCACTAAAAGTTTTGTTTGGTTATCTTGCAATCCCGAGATAATCGTCTCCATGCTCCAAATCCATTTTAAAGCCATTTTTAAGGCATTTCGCGCATACATGAAATGAACACATTTTTCTCCAAAACTATAACAGATGCAAGCTTGTCCTGTTTGGTGGAGATGATATTTAATAAAATAAGTAGAAATCCACTAAAAGTTTTGTTTGGTTATCTTGCAATCCCGAGATAATCGTCTCCATGCTCCAAATCCATTTTAAAGCCATTTTTAAGGCATTTCGCGCATACATGAAATGAACACATTTTTCTCCAAAACTATAACAGATGCAAGCTTGTCCTGTTTGGTGGAGATGATATTTAATAAAATAAGTAGAAATCCACTAAAAGTTTTGTTTGGTTATCTTGCAATCCCGAGATAATCGTCTCCATGCTCCAAATCCATTTTAAAGCCATTTTTAAGGCATTTCGCGCATACATGAAATGAACACATTTTTCTCCAAAACTATAACAGATGCAAGCTTGTCCTGTTTGGTGGAGATGATATTTAATAAAATAAGTAGAAATCCACTAAAAGTTTTGTTTGGTTATCTTGCAATCCCGAGATAATCGTCTCCATGCTCCAAATCCATTTTAAAGCCATTTTTAAGGCATTTCGCGCATACATGAAATGAACACATTTTCTCCAAAACTATAACAGATGCAAGCTTGTCCTGTTTGGTGGAGATGATATTTAATAAAATAAGTAGAAATCCACTAAAAGTTTTGTTTGGTTATCTTGCAATCCCGAGATAATCGTCTCCATGCTCCAAATCCATTTTAAAGCCATTTTTAAGGCATTTCGCGCATACATGAAATGAACACATTTTTCTCCAAAACTATAACAGATGCAAGCTTGTCCTGTTTGGTGGAGATGATATTTAATAAAATAAGTAGAAATCCACTAAAAGTTTTGTTTGGTTATCTTGCAATCCCGAGATAATCGTCTCCATGCTCCAAATCCATTTTAAAGCCATTTTAAGGCATTTCGCGCATACATGAAATGAACACATTTTTCTCCAAAACTATAACAGATGCAAGCTTGTCCTGTTTGGTGGAGATGATATTTAATAAAATAAGTAGAAATCCACTAAAAGTTTTGTTTGGTTATCTTGCAATCCCGAGATAATCGTCTCCATGCTCCAAATCCATTTTAAAGCCATTTTTAAGGCATTTCGCGCATACATGAAATGAACACATTTTTCTCCAAAACTATAACAGATGCAAGCTTGTCCTGTTTGGTGGAGATGATATTTAATAAAATAAGTAGAAATCCACTAAAAGTTTTGTTTGGTTATCTTGCAATCCCGAGATAATCGTCTCCATGCTCCAAATCCATTTTAAAGCCATTTTTAAGGCATTTCGCGCATACATGAAATGAACACATTTTTCTCCAAAACTATAACAGATGCAAGCTTGTCCTGTTTGGTGGAGATGATATTTAATAAAATAAGTAGAAATCCACTAAAAGTTTTGTTTGGTTATATTGCAATCCCGAGATAATCGTCTCCATGCTCCAAATCCATTTTAAAGCCATTTTTAAGGCATTTCGCGCATACATGAAATGAACACATTTTTCTCCAAAACTATAACAGATGCAAGCTTGTCCTGTTTGGTGGAGATGATATTTAATAAAATAAGTAGAAATCCACTAAAAGTTTTGTTTGGTTATCTTGCAATCCCGAGATAATCGTCTCCATGCTCCAAATCCATTTTAAAGCCATTTTTAAGGCATTTCGCGCATACATGAAATGAACACATTTTTCTCCAAAACTATAACAGATGCAAGCTTGTCCTGTTTGGTGGAGATGATATTTAATAAAATAAGTAGAAATCCACTAAAAGTTTTGTTTGGTTATCTTGCAATCCCGAGATAATCGTCTCCATGCTCCAAATCCATTTTAAAGCCATTTTTAAGGCATTTCGCGCATACATGAAATGAACACATTTTTCTCCAAAACTATAACAGATGCAAGCTTGTCCTGTTTGGTGGAGATGATATTTAATAAAATAAGTAGAAATCCACTAAACGTTTTGTTTGGTTATCTTGCAATCCCGAGATAATCGTCTCCATGCTCCAAATCCATTTTAAAGCCATTTTTAAGGCATTTCGCGCATACATGAAATGAACACATTTTTCTCCAAAACTATAACAGATGCAAGCTTGTCCTGTTTGGTGGATATGATATTTAATAAAATAAGTAGAAATCCACTAAAAGTTTTGTTTGGTTATCTTGCAATCCCGAGATAATCGTCTCCATGCTCCAAATCCATTTTAAAGCCATTTTTAAGGCATTTCGCGCATACATGAAATTAACACATTTTTCTCCAAAACTATAACAGATGCAAGCTTGTCCTGTTTGGTGGAGATGATATTTAATAAAATAAGTAGAAATCCACTAAAAGTTTTGTTTGGTTATCTTGCAATCCCGAGATAATCGTCTCCATGCTCCAAATCCATTTTAAAGCCATTTTTAAGGCATTTCGCGCATACATGAAATGAACACATTTTTCTCCAAAACTATAACAGATGCAAGCTTGTCCTGTTTGGTGGAGATGATATTTAATAAAATAAGTAGAAATCCACTAAAAGTTTTGTTTGGTTATCTTGCAATCCCGAGATAATCGTCTCCATGCTCCAAATCCATTTTAAAGCCATTTTTAAGGCATTTCGCGCATACATGAAATGAACACATTTTTCTCCAAAACTATAACAGATGCAAGCTTGTCCTGTTTGGTGGAGATGATATTTAATAAAATAAGTAGAAATCCACTAAAAGTTTTGTTTGGTTATCTTGCAATCCCGAGATAATCGTCTCCATGCTCCAAATCCATTTTAAAGCCATTTTTAAGGCATTTCGCGCATACATGAAATGAACACATTTTTCTCCAAAACTATAACAGATGCAAGCTTGTCCTGTTTGGTGGAGATGATATTTAATAAAATAAGTAGAAATCCACTAAAAGTTTTGTTTGGTTATATTGCAATCCCGAGATAATCGTCTCCATGCTCCAAATCCATTTTAAAGCCATTTTTAAGGCATTTCGCGCATACATGAAATGAACACATTTTTCTCCAAAACTATAACAGATGCAAGCTTGTCCTGTTTGGTGGAGATGATATTTAATAAAATAAGTAGAAATCCACTAAAAGTTTTGTTTGGTTATCTTGCAATCCCGAGATAATCGTCTCCATGCTCCAAATCCATTTTAAAGCCATTTTTAAGGCATTTCGCGCATACATGAAATGAACACATTTTTCTCCAAAACTATAACAGATGCAAGCTTGTCCTGTTTGGTGGAGATGATATTTAATAAAATAAGTAGAAATCCACTAAACGTTTTGTTTGGTTATCTTGCAATCCCGAGATAATCGTCTCCATGCTCCAAATCCATTTTAAAGCCATTTTTAAGGCATTTCGCGCATACATGAAATGAACACATTTTTCTCGAAAACTATAACAGATGCAAGCTTGTCCTGTTTGGTGGAGATGATATTTAATAAAATAAGTAGAAATCCACTAAAAGTTTTGTTTGGTTATCTTGCAATCCCGAGATAATCGTCTCCATGCTCCAAATCCATTTTAAAGCCATTTTTAAGGCATTTCGCGCATACATGAAATTAACACATTTTTCTCCAAAACTATAACAGATGCAAGCTTGTCCTGTTTGGTGGAGATGATATTTAATAAAATAAGTAGAAATCCACTAAAAGTTTTGTTTGGTTATCTTGCAATCCCGAGATAATCGTCTCCATGCTCCAAATCCATTTTAAAGCCATTTCAAAGGCATTTTGCGCATACATGAAATGAACACATTTTTCTCCAAAACTATAACACATGCAAGCTTGTCCTGTTTGGTGGAGATGATATTTAATAAAATAAGTAGAAATCCACTAAAAGTTTTGTTTGGTTATCTTGCAATCCCGAGATAATCGTCTCCATGCTCCAAATCCATTTTAAAGCCATTTTTAAGGCATTTCGCGCATACATGAAATGAACACATTTTTCTCCAAAACTATAACAGATGCAAGCTTGTCCTGTTTGGTGGAGATGATATTTAATAAAATAAGTAGAAATCCACTAAAAGTTTTGTTTGGTTATCTTGCAATCCCGAGATAATCGTCTCCATGCTCCAAATCCATTTTAAAGCCATTTTTAAGGCATTTTGCGCATACATGAAATGAACACATTTTTCTCCAAAACTATAACAGATGCAAGCTTGTCCTGTTTGGTGGAGATGATATTTAATAAAATAAGTAGAAATCCACTAAAAGTTTTGTTTGGTTATCTTGCAATCCCGAGATAATCGTCTCCATGCTCCAAATCCATTTTAAAGCCATTTTTAAGGCATTTCGCGCATACATGAAATGAACACATTTTTCTCCAAAACTATAACAGATGCAAGCTTGTCCTGTTTGGTGGAGATGATATTTAATAAAATAAGTAGAAATCCACTAAAAGTTTTGTTTGGTTATATTGCAATCCCGAGATAATCGTCTCCATGCTCCAAATCCATTTTAAAGCCATTTTTAAGGCATTTCGCGCATACATGAAATGAACACATTTTTCTCCAAAACTATAACAGATGCAAGCTTGTCCTGTTTGGTGGAGATGATATTTAATAAAATAAGTAGAAATCTACTAAAAGTTTTGTTTGGTTATCTTGCAATCCCGAGATAATCGTCTCCATGCTCCAAGTCCATTTTAAAGCCATTTTTAAGGCATTTCGCGCATACATGAAATGAACACATTTTTCTCCAAAACTATAACAGATGCAAGCTTGTCCTGTTTGGTGGAGATGCTATTTAATAAAATAAGTAGAAATCCACTAAAAGTTTTGTTTGGTTATCTTGCAATCCCGAGATAATCGTCTCCATGCTCCAAATCCATTTTAAAGCCATTTTTAAGGCATTTCGCGCATACATGAAATGAACACATTTTTCTCCAAAACTATAACAGATGCAAGCTTGTCCTGTTTGGTGGAGATGATTTTTAATAAAATAAGTAGAAATCCACTAAAAGTTTTGTTTGGTTATCTTGCAATCCCGAGATAATCGTCTCCATGCTCCAAATCCATTTTAAAGCCATTTTTAAGGCATTTCGCGCATACATGAAATGAACACATTTTTCTCCAAAACTATAACAGATGCAAGCTTGTCCTGTTTGGTGGAGATGATATTTAATAAAATAAGTAGAAATCCACTAAAAGTTTTGTTTGGTTATCTTGCAATCCCGAGATAATCGTCTCCATGCTCCAAATCCATTTTAAAGCCATTTTTAAGGCATTTCGCGCATACATGAAATGAACACATTTTTCTCCAAAACTATAACAGATGCAAGCTTGTCCTGTTTGGTGGAGATGATATTTAATAAAATAAGTAGAAATCCACTAAAAGTTTTGTTTGGTTATCTTGCAATCCCGAGATAATCGTCTCCATGCTCCAAATCTATTTTAAAGCCATTTCAAAGGCATTTTGCGCATACATGAAATGAACACATTTTTCTCCAAAACTATAACACATGCAAGCTTGTCCTGTTTGGTGGAGATGATATTTAATAAAATAAGTGGAAATCCACTAAAAGTTTTGTTTGGTTATCTTGCAATCGCGAGATAATCGTCTCCATGCTCCAAATCCATTTTAAAGCCATTTTTAAGGCATTTCGCGCATACATGAAATGAACACATTTTTTTTTCCAAAACTATAACAGATGCAAGCTTGTCCTGTTTGGTGGAGATAATATTTAATAAAATAAGTAGAAATCTACTAAAAGTTTCGTTTGTTTATATTGCCATCCTGAGATAATCGTCTCCATGCTCCAAATCCATTTTAAAGCCATTTCAAAGGCATTTTGCGCATACATGAAATGAACACATTTTTCTCCAAAACTATAACACATGCAAGCTTGTCCTGTTTGGTGGAGATGATATTTAATAAAATAAGTAGAAATCCACTAAAAGTTTTGTTTGGTTATCTTGCAATCCCGAGATAATCGTCTCCATGCTCCAAATCCATTTTAAAGCCATTTTTAAGGCATTTCGCGCATACATGAAATGAACACATTTTTCTCCAAAACTATAACAGATGCAAGCTTGTCCTGTTTGGTGGAGATGATATTTAATAAAATAAGTAGAAATCCACTAAAAGTTTTGTTTGGTTATCTTGCAATCCCGAGATAATCGTCTCCATGCTCCAAATCCATTTTAAAGCCATTTTTAAGGCATTTCGCGCATACATGAAATGAACACATTTTTCTCCAAAACTATAACAGATGCAAGCTTGTCCTGTTTGGTGGAGATAATATTTAATAAAATAAGTAGAAATCTACTAAAAGTTTCGTTTGTTTATATTGCCATCCTGAGATAATCGTCTCCATGCTCCAAATCCATTTTAAAGCCATTTCAAAGGCATTTTGCGCATACATGAAATGAACACATTTTTCTCCAAAACTATAACACATGCAAGCTTGTCCTGTTTGGTGGAGATGATATTTAATAAAATAAGTAGAAATCCACTAAAAGTTTTGTTTGGTTATCTTGCAATCCCGAGATAATCGTCTCCATGCTCCAAATCCATTTTAAAGCCATTTTTAAGGCATTTCGCGCATACATGAAATGAACACATTTTTCTCCAAAACTATAACAGATGCAAGCTTGTCCTGTTTGGTGGAGATGATATTTAATAAAATAAGTAGAAATCCACTAAAAGTTTTGTTTAGTTATCTTGCAATCCCGAGATAATCGTCTCCATGCTCCAAATCTATTTTAAAGCCATTTCAAAGGCATTTTGCGCATACATGAAATGAACACATTTTTCTCCAAAACTATAACACATGCAAGCTTGTCCTGTTTGGTGGAGATGATATTTAATAAAATAAGTGGAAATCCACCAAAAGTTTTGTTTGGTTATCTTGCAATCCCGAGATAATCGTCTCCATGCTCCAAATCCATTTTAAAGCCATTTTTAAGGCATTTCGCGCATACATGAAATGAACACATTTTTCTCCAAAACTATAACAGATGCAAGCTTGTCCTGTTTGGTGGAGATGATATTTAATAAAATAAGTAGAAATCCACTAAAAGTTTTGTTTGGTTATCTTGCAATCCCGAGATAATCGTCTCCATGCTCCAAATCCATTTTAAAGCCATTTTTAAGGCATTTTGCGCATACATGAAATGAACACATTTTTCTCCAAAACTATAACAGATGCAAGCTTGTCCTGTTTGGTGGAGATGATATTTAATAAAATAAGTAGAAATCCACTAAAAGTTTTGTTTGGTTATCTTGCAATCCCGAGATAATCGTCTCCATGCTCCAAATCCATTTTAAAGCCATTTTTAAGGCATTTCGCGCATACATGAAATGAACACATTTTTCTCCAAAACTATAACAGATGCAAGCTTGTCCTGTTTGGTGGAGATGATATTTAATAAAATAAGTAGAAATCCACTAAAAGTTTTGTTTGGTTATATTGCAATCCCGAGATAATCGTCTCCATGCTCCAAATCCATTTTAAAGCCATTTTTAAGGCATTTCGCGCATACATGAAATGAACACATTTTTCTCCAAAACTATAACAGATGCAAGCTTGTCCTGTTTGGTGGAGATGATATTTAATAAAATAAGTAGAAATCTACTAAAAGTTTTGTTTGGTTATCTTGCAATCCCGAGATAATCGTCTCCATGCTCCAAGTCCATTTTAAAGCCATTTTTAAGGCATTTCGCGCATACATGAAATGAACACATTTTTCTCCAAAACTATAACAGATGCAAGCTTGTCCTGTTTGGTGGAGATGCTATTTAATAAAATAAGTAGAAATCCACTAAAAGTTTTGTTTGGTTATCTTGCAATCCCGAGATAATCGTCTCCATGCTCCAAATCCATTTTAAAGCCATTTTTAAGGCATTTCGCGCATACATGAAATGAACACATTTTTCTCCAAAACTATAACAGATGCAAGCTTGTCCTGTTTGGTGGAGATGATTTTTAATAAAATAAGTAGAAATCCACTAAAAGTTTTGTTTGGTTATCTTGCAATCCCGAGATAATCGTCTCCATGCTCCAAATCCATTTTAAAGCCATTTTTAAGGCATTTCGCGCATACATGAAATGAACACATTTTTCTCCAAAACTATAACAGATGCAAGCTTGTCCTGTTTGGTGGAGATGATATTTAATAAAATAAGTAGAAATCCACTAAAAGTTTTGTTTGGTTATCTTGCAATCCCGAGATAATCGTCTCCATGCTCCAAATCCATTTTAAAGCCATTTTTAAGGCATTTCGCGCATACATGAAATGAACACATTTTTCTCCAAAACTATAACAGATGCAAGCTTGTCCTGTTTGGTGGAGATGATATTTAATAAAATAAGTAGAAATCCACTAAAAGTTTTGTTTGGTTATCTTGCAATCCCGAGATAATCGTCTCCATGCTCCAAATCTATTTTAAAGCCATTTCAAAGGCATTTTGCGCATACATGAAATGAACACATTTTTCTCCAAAACTATAACACATGCAAGCTTGTCCTGTTTGGTGGAGATGATATTTAATAAAATAAGTGGAAATCCACTAAAAGTTTTGTTTGGTTATCTTGCAATCGCGAGATAATCGTCTCCATGCTCCAAATCCATTTTAAAGCCATTTTTAAGGCATTTCGCGCATACATGAAATGAACACATTTTTTTTTCCAAAACTATAACAGATGCAAGCTTGTCCTGTTTGGTGGAGATAATATTTAATAAAATAAGTAGAAATCTACTAAAAGTTTCGTTTGTTTATATTGCCATCCTGAGATAATCGTCTCCATGCTCCAAATCCATTTTAAAGCCATTTCAAAGGCATTTTGCGCATACATGAAATGAACACATTTTTCTCCAAAACTATAACACATGCAAGCTTGTCCTGTTTGGTGGAGATGATATTTAATAAAATAAGTAGAAATCCACTAAAAGTTTTGTTTGGTTATCTTGCAATCCCGAGATAATCGTCTCCATGCTCCAAATCCATTTTAAAGCCATTTTTAAGGCATTTCGCGCATACATGAAATGAACACATTTTTCTCCAAAACTATAACAGATGCAAGCTTGTCCTGTTTGGTGGAGATGATATTTAATAAAATAAGTAGAAATCCACTAAAAGTTTTGTTTGGTTATCTTGCAATCCCGAGATAATCGTCTCCATGCTCCAAATCCATTTTAAAGCCATTTTTAAGGCATTTCGCGCATACATGAAATGAACACATTTTTCTCCAAAACTATAACAGATGCAAGCTTGTCCTGTTTGGTGGAGATAATATTTAATAAAATAAGTAGAAATCTACTAAAAGTTTCGTTTGTTTATATTGCCATCCTGAGATAATCGTCTCCATGCTCCAAATCCATTTTAAAGCCATTTCAAAGGCATTTTGCGCATACATGAAATGAACACATTTTTCTCCAAAACTATAACACATGCAAGCTTGTCCTGTTTGGTGGAGATGATATTTAATAAAATAAGTAGAAATCCACTAAAAGTTTTGTTTGGTTATCTTGCAATCCCGAGATAATCGTCTCCATGCTCCAAATCCATTTTAAAGCCATTTTTAAGGCATTTCGCGCATACATGAAATGAACACATTTTTCTCCAAAACTATAACAGATGCAAGCTTGTCCTGTTTGGTGGAGATGATATTTAATAAAATAAGTAGAAATCCACTAAAAGTTTTGTTTAGTTATCTTGCAATCCCGAGATAATCGTCTCCATGCTCCAAATCTATTTTAAAGCCATTTCAAAGGCATTTTGCGCATACATGAAATGAACACATTTTTCTCCAAAACTATAACACATGCAAGCTTGTCCTGTTTGGTGGAGATGATATTTAATAAAATAAGTGGAAATCCACCAAAAGTTTTGTTTGGTTATCTTGCAATCCCGAGATAATCGTCTCCATGCTCCAAATCCATTTTAAAGCCATTTTTAAGGCATTTCGCGCATACATGAAATGAACACATTTTTCTCCAAAACTATAACAGATGCAAGCACTATAACAGATGCAAGCTTCTCCTGTTTGGTGGAGATGATATTTAATAAAATAAGTAGAAATCCACTAAAAGTTTTGTTTGGTTATCTTGCAATCCCGAGATAATCGTCTCCATGCTCCAAATCCATTTTAAAGCCATTTTTAAGGCATTTCGCGCATACATGAAATGAACACATTTTTCTCCAAAACTATAACAGATGCAAGCTTGTCCTGTTTGGTAGAGATGATATTTAATAAAATAAGTAGAAATCCACTAAAAGTTTTGTTTGGTTATCTTGCAATCCCGAGATAATCGTCTCCATGCTCCAAATCCATTTTAAAGCCATTTTTAAGGCATTTCGCGCATACATGAAATGAACACATTTTTCTCCAAAACTATAACACATGCAAGCTTGTCCTGTTTGGTGGAGATGATATTTAATAAAATAAGTAGAAATCCACTAAAAGTTTTGTTTGGTTATCTTGCAATCCCGAGATAATCATCTCCATGCTCCAAATCCATTTTAAAGCCATTTTTAAGGCATTTCGCGCATACATGAAATGAACACATTTTTCTCCAAAACTATAACAGATGCAAGCTTGTCCTGTTTGGTGGAGATAATATTTAATAAAATAAGTAGAAATCTACTAAAAGTTTCGTTTGTTTATATTGCCATCCTGAGATAATCGTCTCCATGCTCCAAATCCATTTTAAAGCCATTTCAAAGGCATTTTGCGCATACATGAAATGAACACATTTTTCTCCAAAACTATAACACATGCAAGCTTGTCCTGTTTGGTGGAGATGATATTTAATAAAATAAGTAGAAATCCACTAAAAGTTTTGTTTGGTTATCTTGCAATCCCGAGATAATCGTCTCCATGCTCCAAATCCATTTTAAAGCCATTTTTAAGGCATTTCGCGCATACATGAAATGAACACATTTTTCTCCAAAACTATAACAGATGCAAGCTTGTCCTGTTTGGTGGAGATGATATTTAATAAAATAAGTAGAAATCCACTAAAAGTTTTGTTTGGTTATCTTGCAATCCCGAGATAATCGTCTCCATGCTCCAAATCCATTTTAAAGCCATTTTTAAGGCATTTTGCGCATACATGAAATGAACACATTTTTCTCCAAAACTATAACAGATGCAAGCTTGTCCTGTTTGGTGGAGATAATATTTAATAAAATAAGTAGAAATCTACTAAAAGTTTCGTTTGTTTATATTGCCATCCTGAGATAATCGTCTCCATGCTCCAAATCCATTTTAAAGCCATTTCAAAGGCATTTTGCGCATACATGAAATGAACACATTTTTCTCCAAAACTATAACACATGCAAGCTTGACCTGTTTGGTGGAGATGATATTTAATAAAATAAGTAGAAATCCACTAAAAGTTTTGTTTGGTTATCTTGCAATCCCGAGATAATCGTCTCCATGCTCCAAATCCATTTTAAAGCCATTTTTAAGGCATTTCGTGCATACATGAAATGAACACATTTTTCTCCAAAACTATAACAGATGCAAGCTTGTCCTGTTTGGTGGAGATGATATTTAATAAAATAAGTAGAAATCCACTAAAAGTTTTGTTTGGTTATCTTGCAATCCCGAGATAATCGTCTCCATGCTCCAAATCCATTTTAAAGCCATTTTTAAGGCATTTCGCGCATACATGAAATGAACACATTTTTCTCCAAAACTATAACAGATGCAAGCTTGTCCTGTTTGGTGGAGATGATATTTAATAAAATAAGTAGAAATCCACTAAAAGCTTTGTTTGGTTATCTTGCAATCCCGAGATAATCGTCTCCATGCTCCAAATCCATTTTAAAGCCATTTTTAAGGCATTTCGCGCATACATGAAATGAACACATTTTTCTCCAAAACTATAACAGATGCAAGCTTGTCCTGTTTGGTGGAGATGATATTTAATAAAATAAGTAGAAATCCACTAAACGTTTTGTTTGGTTATTTAAGGCATTTCGCGCATACATGAAATGAACACATTTTTCTCCAAAACTATAACAGATGCAAGCTTGTCCTGTTTGGTGGAGATAATATTTAATAAAATAAGTAGAAATCTACTAAAAGTTTCGTTTGTTTATATTGCCATCCTGAGATAATCGTCTCCATGCTCCAAATCCATTTTAAAGCCATTTCAAAGGCATTTTGCGCATACATGAAATGAACACATTTTTCTCCAAAACTATAACACATGCAAGCTTGTCCTGTTTGGTGGAGATGATATTTAATAAAATAAGTAGAAATCCACTAAAAGTTTTGTTTGGTTATCTTGCAATCCCGAGATAATCGTCTCCATGCTCCAAATCCATTTTAAAGCCATTTTTAAGGCATTTCGCGCATACATGAAATGAACACATTTTTCTCCAAAACTATAACAGATGCAAGCTTGTCCTGTTTGGTGGAGATGATATTTAATAAAATAAGTAGAAATCCACTAAAAGTTTTGTTTGGTTATCTTGCAATCCCGAGATAATCGTCTCCATGCTCCAAATCCATTTTAAAGCCATTTTTAAGGCATTTCGCGCATACATGAAATGAACACATTTTTCTCCAAAACTATAACAGATGCAAGCTTGTCCTGTTTGGTGGAGATAATATTTAATAAAATAAGTAGAAATCTACTAAAAGTTTCGTTTGTTTATATTGCCATCCTGAGATAATCGTCTCCATGCTCCAAATCCATTTTAAAGCCATTTCAAAGGCATTTTGCGCATACATGAAATGAACACATTTTTCTCCAAAACTATAACACATGCAAGCTTGTCCTGTTTGGTGGAGATGATATTTAATAAAATAAGTAGAAATCCACTAAAAGTTTTGTTTGGTTATCTTGCAATCCCGAGATAATCGTCTCCATGCTCCAAATCCATTTTAAAGCCATTTTTAAGGCATTTCGTGCATACATGAAATGAACACATTTTTCTCCAAAACTATAACAGATGCAAGCTTGTCCTGTTTGGTGGAGATGATATTTAATAAAATAAGTAGAAATCCACTAAAAGTTTTGTTTGGTTATCTTGCAATCCCGAGATAATCGTCTCCATGCTCCAAATCCATTTTAAAGCCATTTTTAAGGCATTTCGCGCATACATGAAATGAACACATTTTTCTCCAAAACTATAACAGATGCAAGCTTGTCCTGTTTGGTGGAGATGATATTTAATAAAATAAGTAGAAATCCACTAAAAGTTTTGTTTGGTTATCTTGCAATCCCGAGATAATCGTCTCCATGCTCCAAATCCATTTTAAAGCCATTTTTAAGGCATTTCGCGCATACATGAAATGAACACATTTTTCTCCAAAACTATAACAGATGCAAGCTTGTCCTGTTTGGTGGAGATGATATTTAATAAAATAAGTAGAAATCCACTAAACGTTTTGTTTGGTTATTTAAGGCATTTCGCGCATACATGAAATGAACACATTTTTCTCCAAAACTATAACAGATGCAAGCTTCTCCTGTTTGGTGGAGATAATATTTAATAAAATAAGTAGAAATCTACTAAAAGTTTCGTTTGTTTATATTGCCATCCTGAGATAATCGTCTCCATGCTCCAAATCCATTTTAAAGCCATTTCAAAGGCATTTTGCGCATACATGAAATGAACACATTTTTCTCCAAAACTATAACACATGCAAGCTTGTCCTGTTTGGTGGAGATGATATTTAATAAAATAAGTAGAAATCCACTAAAAGTTTTGTTTGGTTATCTTGCAATCCCGAGATAATCGTCTCCATGCTCCAAATCCATTTTAAAGCCATTTTTAAGGCATTTCGCGCATACATGAAATGAACACATTTTTCTCCAAAACTATAACAGATGCAAGCTTGTCCTGTTTGGTGGAGATGATATTTAATAAAATAAGTAGAAATCCACTAAAAGTTTTGTTTGGTTATCTTGCAATCCCGAGATAATCGTCTCCATGCTCCAAATCCATTTTACAGTCATTTTTAAGGCATTTCGCGCATACATGAAATGAACACATTTTTCTCCAAAACTATAACAGATGCAAGCTTGTCCTGTTTGGTGGAGATGATATTTAATAAAATAAGTAGAAATCCACTAAAAGTTTTGTTTGGTTATCTTGCAATCCCGAGATAATCGTCTCCATGCTCCAAATCCATTTTAAAGCCATTTCAAAGGCATTTTGCGCATACATGAAATGAACACATTTTTCTCCAAAACTATAACACATGCAAGCTTGTCCTGTTTGGTGGAGATGATATTTAATAAAATAAGTAGAAATCCACTAAAAGTTTTGTTTGGTTATCTTGCAATCCCGAGATAATCGTCTCCATGCTCCAAATCCATTTTAAAGCCATTTTTAAGGCATTTCGCGCATACATGAAATGAACACATTTTTCTCCAAAACTATAACAGATGCAAGCTTGTCCTGTTTGGTGGAGATGATATTTAATAAAATAAGTAGAAATCCACTAAAAGTTTTGTTTGGTTATCTTGCAATCCCGAGATAATCGTCTCCATGCTCCAAATCCATTTTAAAGCCATTTTTAAGGCATTTCGCGCATACATGAAATGAACACATTTTTCTCCAAAACTATAACAGATGCAAGCTTGTCCTGTTTGGTGGAGATAATATTTAATAAAATAAGTAGAAATCTACTAAAAGTTTCGTTTGTTTATATTGCCATCCTGAGATAATCGTCTCCATGCTCCAAATCCATTTTAAAGCCATTTCAAAGGCATTTTGCGCATACATGAAATGAACACATTTTTCTCCAAAACTATAACACATGCAAGCTTGTCCTGTTTGGTGGAGATGATATTTAATAAAATAAGTAGAAATCCACTAAAAGTTTTGTTTGGTTATCTTGCAATCCCGAGATAATCGTCTCCATGCTCCAAATCCATTTTAAAGCCATTTTTAAGGCATTTTGCGCATACATGAAATGAACACATTTTTCTCCAAAACTATAACAGATGCAAGCTTGTCCTGTTTGGTGGAGATGATATTTAATAAAATAAGTAGAAATCCACTAAAAGTTTTGTTTGGTTATCTTGCAATCCCGAGATAATCGTCTCCATGCTCCAAATCAATTTTAAAGCCATTTTTAAGGCATTTCGCGCATACATGAAATGAACACATTTTTCTCCAAAACTATAACAGATGCAAGCTTGTCCTGTTTGGTGGAGATAATATTTAATAAAATAAGTAGAAATCTACTAAAAGTTTCGTTTGTTTATATTGCCATCCTGAGATAATCGTCTCCATGCTCCAAATCCATTTTAAAGCCATTTCAAAGGCATTTTGCGCATACATGAAATGAACACATTTTTCTCCAAAACTATAACACATGCAAGCTTGTCCTGTTTGGTGGAGATGATATTTAATAAAATAAGTAGAAATCCACTAAAAGTTTTGTTTGGTTATCTTGCAATCCCGAGATAATCGTCTCCATGCTCCAAATCCATTTTAAAGCCATTTTTAAGGCATTTCGCGCATACATGAAATGAACACATTTTTCTCCAAAACTATAACAGATGCAAGCTTGTCCTGTTTGGTGGAGATGATATTTAATAAAATAAGTAGAAATCCACTAAAAGTTTTGTTTGGTTATCTTGCAATCCCGAGATAATCGTCTCCATGCTCCAAATCCATTTTAAAGCCATTTTTAAGGCATTTCGCGCATACATGAAATGAACACATTTTTCTCCAAAACTATAACAGATGCAAGCTTGTCCTGTTTGGTGGAGATGATATTTAATAAAATAAGTAGAAATCCACTAAAAGTTTTGTTTGGTTATCTTGCAATCCCGAGATAATCGTCTCCATGCTCCAAATCCATTTTAAAGCCATTTTTAAGGCATTTCGCGCATACATGAAATGAACACATTTTTCTCCAAAACTATAACAGATGCAAGCTTGTCCTGTTTGGTGGAGATAATATTTAATTAAATAAGTAGAAATCTACTAAAAGTTTCGTTTGTTTATATTGCCATCCTGAGATAATCGTCTCCATGCTCCAAATCCATTTTAAAGCCATTTTTAAGGCATTTCGCGCATACATGAAATGAACACATTTTTCTCCAAAACTATAACAGATGCAAGCTTGTCCTGTTTGGTGGAGATGATATTTATTAAAATAAGTAGAAATCCACTAAAAGTTTTGTTTGGTTATCTTGCAATCCCGAGATAATCGTCTCCATGCTCCAAATCCATTTTAAAGCCATTTTTAAGGCATTTCGCGCATACATGAAATGAACACATTTTTCTCCAAAACTATAACAGATGCAAGCTTGTCCTGTTTGGTGGAGATGATATTTAATAAAATAAGTAGAAATCCTCTAAAAGTTTTGTTTGGTTATATTGCAATCCCGAGATAATCGTCTCCATGCTCCAAATCCATTTTAAAGCCATTTTTAAGGCATTTCGCGCATACATGAAATGAACACATTTTTCTCCAAAACTATAACAGATACAAGCTTGTCCTGTTTGGTGGAGATGATATTTAATAAAATAAGTAGAAATCCACTAAAAGTTTTGTTTGGTTATCTTGCAATCCCGAGATAATCGTCTCCATGCTCCAAATCCATTTTAAAGCCATTTTTAAGGCATTTCGCGCATACATGAAATGAACACATTTTTCTCCAAAACTATAACAGATGCAAGCTTGTCCTGTTTGGTGGAGATAATATTTAATAAAATAAGTAGAAATCTACTAAAAGTTTCGTTTGTTTATATTGCCATCCTGAGATAATCGTCTCCATGCTCCAAATCCATTTTAAAGCCATTTTTAAGGCATTTCGCGCATACATGAAATGAACACATTTTTCTCCAAAACTATAACAGATGCAAGCTTGTCCTGTTTGGTGGAGATGATATTTAATAAAATAAGTAGAAATCCACTAAACGTTTTGTTTGGTTATCTTGCAATCCCGAGATAATCGTCTCCATGCTCCAAATCCATTTTAAAGCCATTTTTAAGGCATTTCGCGCATACATGAAATGAACACATTTTTCTCCAAAACTATAACAGATGCAAGCTTGTCCTGTTTGGTGGAGATGATATTTAATAAAATAAGTAGAAATCCACTAAAAGTTTTGTTTGGTTATCTTGCAATCCCGAGATAATCGTCTCCATGCTCCAAATCCATTTTAAAGCCATTTTTAAGGCATTTCGCGCATACATGAAATGAACACATTTTTCTCCAAAACTATAACAGATGCAAGCTTGTCCTGTTTGGTGGAGATGATATTTAATAAAATAAGTAGAAATCCACTAAAAGTTTTGTTTGGTTATCTTGCAATCCCGAGATAATCGTCTCCATGCTCCAAATCCATTTTAAAGCCATTTCAAAGGCATTTTGCGCATACATGAAATGAACACATTTTTCTCCAAAACTATAACACATGCAAGCTTGTCCTGTTTGGTGGAGATGATATTTAATAAAATAAGTAGAAATCCACTAAAAGTTTTGTTTGGTTATCTTGCAATCCCGAGATAATCGTCTCCATGCTCCAAATCCATTTTAAAGCCATTTTTAAGGCATTTCGCGCATACATGAAATGAACACATTTTTCTCCAAAACTATAACAGATGCAAGCTTGTCCTGTTTGGTGGAGATGATATTTAATAAAATAAGTAGAAATCCACTAAAAGTTTTGTTTGGTTATCTTGCAATCCCGAGATAATCGTCTCCATGCTCCAAATCCATTTTAAAGCCATTTTTAAGGCATTTCGCGCATACATGAAATGAACACATTTTTCTCCAAAACTATAACAGATGCAAGCTTGTCCTGTTTGGTGGAGATGATATTTAATAAAATAAGTAGAAATCCACTAAACGTTTTGTTTGGTTATCTTGCAATCCCGAGATAATCGTCTCCATGCTCCAAATCCATTTTAAAGCCATTTTTAAGGCATTTCGCGCATACATGAAATGAACACATTTTTCTCCAAAACTATAACAGATGCAAGCTTGTCCTGTTTGGTGGAGATGATATTTAATAAAATAAGTAGAAATCCACTAAAAGTTTTGTTTGGTTATATTGCAATCCCGAGATAATCGTCTCCATGCTCCAAATCCATTTTAAAGCCATTTTTAAGGCATTTCGCGCATACATGAAATGAACACATTTTTCTCCAAAACTATAAGAGATGCAAGCTTGTCCTGTTTGGTGGAGATGATATTTAATAAAATAAGTAGAAATCCACTAAAAGTTTTGTTTGGTTATCTTGCAATCCCGAGATAATCGTCTCCATGCTCCAAATCCATTTTAAAGCCATTTTTAAGGCATTTCGCGCATACATGAAATGAACACATTTTTCTCCAAAACTATAACAGATGCAAGCTTGTCCTGTTTGGTGGAGATGATATTTAATAAAATAAGTAGAAATCCACTAAAAGTTTTGTTTGGTTATCTTGCAATCCCGAGATAATCGTCTCCATGCTCCAAATCCATTTTAAAGCCATTTTAAGGCATTTCGCGCATACATGAAATGAACACATTTTTCTCCAAAACTATAACAGATGCAAGCTTGTCCTGTTTGGTGGAGATGATATTTAATAAAATAAGTAGAAATCCACTAAAAGTTTTGTTTGGTTATCTTGCAATCCCGAGATAATCGTCTCCATGCTCCAAATCCATTTTAAAGCCATTTTTAAGGCATTTCGCGCATACATGAAATGAACACATTTTTCTCCAAAACTATAACAGATGCAAGCTTGTCCTGTTTGGTGGAGATAATATTTAATAAAATAAGTAGAAATCTACTAAAAGTTTCGTTTGTTTATATTGCCATCCTGAGATAATCGTCTCCATGCTCCAAATCCATTTTAAAGCCATTTCAAAGGCATTTTGCGCATACATGAAATGAACACATTTTTCTCCAAAACTATAACACATGCAAGCTTGTCCTGTTTGGTGGAGATGATATTTAATAAAATAAGTAGAAATCCACTAAAAGTTTTGTTTGGTTATCTTGCAATCCCGAGATAATCGTCTCCATGCTCCAAATCCATTTTAAAGCCATTTTTAAGGCATTTCGCGCATACATGAAATGAACACATTTTTCTCCAAAACTATAACAGATGCAAGCTTGTCCTGTTTGGTGGAGATGATATTTAATAAAATAAGTAGAAATCCACTAAAAGTTTTGTTTGGTTATCTTGCAATCCCGAGATAATCGTCTCCATGCTCCAAATCCATTTTAAAGCCCATTTTAAGGCATTTCGCGCATACATGAAATGAACACATTTTTCTCCAAAACTATAACAGATGCAAGCTTGTCCTGTTTGGTGGAGATGATATTTAATAAAATAAGTAGAAATCCACTAAAAGTTTTGTTTGGTTATCTTGCAATCCCGAGATAATCGTCTCCATGCTCCAAATCCATTTTAAAGCCATTTTTAAGGCATTTCGCGCATACATGAAATGAACACATTTTTCTCCAAAACTATAACAGATGCAAGCTTGTCCTGTTTGGTGGAGATGATATTTAATAAAATAAGTAGAAATCCACTAAAAGTTTTGTTTGGTTATATTGCAATCCCGAGATAATCGTCTCCATGCTCCAAATCCATTTTAAAGCCATTTTAAGGCATTTCGCGCATACATGAAATGAACACATTTTTCTCCAAAACTATAACAGATGCAAGCTTGTCCTGTTTGGTGGAGATGATATTTAATAAAATAAGTAGAAATCCACTAAAAGTTTTGTTTGGTTATCTTGCAATCCCGAGATAATCGTCTCCATGCTCCAAATCCATTTTAAAGCCATTTTTAAGGCATTTCGCGCATACATGAAATGAACACATTTTTCTCCAAAACTATAACAGATGCAAGCTTGTCCTGTTTGGTGGAGATGATATTTAATAAAATAAGTAGAAATCCACTAAAAGTTTTGTTTGGTTATCTTGCAATCCCGAGATAATCGTCTCCATGCTCCAAATCCATTTTAAAGCCATTTTTAAGGCATTTCGCGCATACATGAAATGAACACATTTTTCTCCAAAACTATAACAGATGCAAGCTTGTCCTGTTTGGTGGAGATGATATTTAATAAAATAAGTAGAAATCCACTAAAAGTTTTGTTTGGTTATCTTGCAATCCCGAGATAATCGTCTCCATGCTCCAAATCCATTTTAAAGCCATTTTTAAGGCATTTCGCGCATACATGAAATGAACACATTTTTCTCCAAAACTATAACAGATGCAAGCTTGTCCTGTTTGGTGGAGATGATATTTAATAAAATAAGTAGAAATCCACTAAAAGTTTTGTTTGGTTATCTTGCAATCCCGAGATAATCGTCTCCATGCTCCAAATCCATTTTAAAGCCATTTTTAAGGCATTTTGCGCATACATGAAATGAACACATTTTTCTCCAAAACTATAACAGATGCAAGCTTGTCCTGTTTGGTGGAGATGATATTTAATAAAATAAGTAGAAATCCACTAAAAGTTTTGTTTGGTTATCTTGCAATCCCGAGATAATCGGCTCATGCTCCAAATCCATTTTAAAGCCATTTTTAAGGCATTTCGCGCATACATGAAATGAACACATTTTTCTCCGAAACTATAACAGATGCAAGCTTGTCCTGTTTGGTGAGATGATATTTAATAAAATAAGTAGAAATCCACTAAAAGTTTTGTTTGGTTATCTTGCAATCCCGAGATAATCGTCTCCATGCTCCAAATCCATTTTAAAGCCATTTTTAATGCATTTCGCGCATACATGAAATGAACACATTTTTCTCCAAAACTATAACAGATGCAAGCTTGTCCTGTTTGGTGGAGATGATATTTAATAAAATAAGTAGAAATCCACTAAAAGTTTTGTTTGGTTATCTTGCAATCCCGAGATAATCGCCTCCATGCTCCAAATCCATTTTAAAGCCATTTTTAAGGCATTTCGCGCATACATGAAATGAACACATTTTTCTCCAAAACTATAACAGATGCAAGCTTGTCCTGTTTGGTGGAGATGATATTTAATAAAATAAGTAGAAATCCACTAAAAGTTTTGTTTGGTTATCTTGCAATCCCGAGATAATCGTCTCCATGCTCCAAATCCATTTTAAAGCCATTTTTAAGGCATTTCGCGCATACATGAAATGAACACATTTTTCTCCAAAACTATAACAGATGCAAGCTTGTCCTGTTTGGTGGAGATAATATTTAATAAAATAAGTAGAAATCTACTAAAAGTTTCGTTTGTTTATATTGCCATCCTGAGATAATCGTCTCCATGCTCCAAATCCATTTTAAAGCCATTTTTAAGGCATTTCGCGCATTACATGAAATGAACACATTTTTCTCCAAAACTATAACAGATGCAAGCTTGTCCTGTTTGGTGGAGATGATATTTAATAAAATAAGTAGAAATCCACTAAAAGTTTTGTTTGGTTATCTTGCAATCCCGAGATAATCGTCTCCATGCTCCAAATCCATTTTAAAGCCATTTTTAAGGCATTTCGCGCATACATGAAATGAACACATTTTTCTCCAAAACTATAACAGATGCAAGCTTGTCCTGTTTGGTGAGATGATATTTAATAAAATAAGTAGAAATCCACTAAAAGTTTTGTTTGGTTATCTTGCAATCCCGAGATAATCGTCTCCATGCTCCAAATCCATTTTAAAGCCATTTTTAAGGCATTTCGCGCATACATGAAATGAACACATTTTTCTCCAAAACTATAACAGATGCAAGCTTGTCCTGTTTGGTGGAGATAATATTTAATAAAATAAGTAGAAATCTACTAAAAGTTTCGTTTGTTTATATTGCCATCCTGAGATAATCGTCTCCATGCTCCAAATCCATTTTAAAGCCATTTTTAAGGCATTTCGCGCATACATGAAATGAACACATTTTTCTCCAAAACTATAACACATGCAAGCTTGTCCTGTTTGGTGGAGATGATATTTAATAAAATAAGTAGAAATCCACTAAAAGTTTTGTTTGGTTATATTGCAATCTCCATGCTCCAAATCCATTTTAAAGCCATTTTTAAGGCATTTCGCGCATACATGAAATGAACACATTTTTCTCCAAAACTATAACAGATGCAAGCTTGTCCTGTTTGGTGGAGATGATATTTAATAAAATAAGTAGAAATCCACTAAAAGTTTTGTTTGGTTATCTTGCAATCCCGAGATAATCGTCTCCATGCTCCAAATCCATTTTAAAGCCATTTTTAAGGCATTTCGCGCATACATGAAATGAACACATTTTTCTCCAAAACTATAACAGATGCAAGCTTGTCCTGTTTGGTGGAGATGATATTTAATAAAATAAGTAGAAATCCACTAAAGGTTTTGTTTGGTTATCTTGCAATCCCGAGATAATCGTCTCCATGCTCCAAATCCATTTTAAAGCCATTTTTAAGGCATTTCGCGCATACATGAAATGAACACATTTTTCTCCAAAACTATAACAGATGAAAGCTTGTCCTGTTTGGTGGAGATGATATTTAATAAAATAAGTAGAAATCCACTAAAAGTTTTGTTTGGTTATCTTGCAATCCCGAGATAATCGTCTCCATGCTCCAAATCCATTTTAAAGCCATTTTTAAGGCATTTCGCGCATACATGAAATGAACACATTTTTCTCCAAAACTATAACACATGCAAGCTTGTCCTGTTTGGTGGAGATGATATTTAATAAAATAAGTAGAAATCCACTAAAAGTTTTGTTTGGTTATCTTGCAATCCCGAGATAATCGTCTCCATGCTCCAAATCCATTTTAAAGCCATTTTTAAGGCATTTCGCGCATACATGAAATGAACACATTTTTCTCCAAAACTATAACAGATGCAAGCTTGTCCTGTTTGGTGGAGATGATATTTAATAAAATAAGTAGAAATCCACTAAAAGTTTTGTTTGGTTATATTGCAATCCCGAGATAATCCTCTCCATGCTCCAAATCCATTTTAAAGCCATTTTTAAGGCATTTCGCGCATACATGAAATGAACACATTTTTCTCCAAAACTATAACAGATGCAAGCTTGTCCTGTTTGGTGGAGATGATATTTAATAAAATAAGTAGAAATCCACTAAAAGTTTTGTTTGGTTATCTTGCAATCCCGAGATAATCGTCTCCATGCTCCAAATCCATTTTAAAGCCATTTTTAAGGCATTTCGCGCATACATGAAATGAACACATTTTTCTCCAAAACTATAACAGATGCAAGCTTGTCCTGTTTGGTGGAGATGATATTTAATAAAATAAGTAGAAATCCACTAAAAGTTTTGTTTGGTTATCTTGCAATCCGAGATAATCGTCTCCATGCTCCAAATCCATTTTAAAGCCATTTTTAAGGCATTTTGCGCATACATGAAATGAACACATTTTTCTCCAAAACTATAACAGATGCAAGCTTGTCCTGTTTGGTGGAGATGATATTTAATAAAATAAGTAGAAATCCACTAAAAGTTTTGTTTGGTTATCTTGCAATCCCGAGATAATCGTCTCCATGCTCCAAATCCATTTTAAAGCCATTTTTAAGGCATTTCGCGCATACATGAAATGAACACATTTTTCTCCAAAACTATAACAGATGCAAGCTTGTCCTGTTTGGTGGAGATGATATTTAATAAAATAAGTAGAAATCCACTAAAAGTTTTGTTTGGTTATCTTGCAATCCCGAGATAATCGTCTCCATGCTCCAAATCCATTTTAAAGCCATTTTTAAGGCATTTCGCGCATACATGAAATGAACACATTTTTCTCCAAAACTATAACAGATGCAAGCTTGTCCTGTTTGGTGGAGATGATATTTAATAAAATAAGTAGAAATCCACTAAAAGTTTTGTTTGGTTATATTGCAATCCCGAGATAATCGTCTCCATGCTCCAAATCCATTTTAAAGCCATTTTTAAGGCATTTCGCGCATACATGAAATGAACACATTTTTCTCCAAAACTATAACAGATGCAAGCTTGTCCTGTTTGGTGGAGATGATATTTAATAAAATAAGTAGAAATCCACTAAAAGTTTTGTTTGGTTATCTTGCAATCCCGAGATAATCGTCTCCATGCTCCAAATCCATTTTAAAAGCCATTTTTAAGGCATTTTCGCGCATACATGAAATGAACACATTTTTCTCCAAAACTATAACAGATGCAAGCTTGTCCTGTTTGGTGGAGATGATATTTAATAAAATAAGTAGAAATCCACTAAAAGTTTTTGTTTGGTTATCTTGCAATCCCGAGATAATCGTCTCCATGCTCCAAATCCATTTTAAAGCCATTTTTAAGGCATTTCGCGCATACATGAAATGAACACATTTTTCTCCAAAACTATAACAGATGCAAGCTTGTCCTGTTTGGTGGAGATGATATTTAATAAAATAAGTAGAAATCCACTAAAAGTTTTGTTTGGTTATCTTGCAATCCCGAGATAATCGTCTCCATGCTCCAAATCCATTTTAAAGCCATTTTTAAGGCATTTCGCGCATACATGAAATGAACACATTTTTCTCCAAAACTATAACAGATGCAAGCTTGTCCTGTTTGGTGAGATGATATTTAATAAAATAAGTAGAAATCCACTAAAAGTTTTGTTTGGTTATCTTGCAATCCCGAGATAATCGTCTCCATGCTCCAAATCCATTTTAAAGCCATTTTTAAGGCATTTCGCGCATACATGAAATGAACACATTTTTCTCCAAAACTATAACAGATGCAAGCTTTTCCTGTTTGGTGGAGATGATATTTAATAAAATAAGTAGAAATCCACTAAAAGTTTTGTTTGGTTATCTTGCAATCCCGAGATAATCGTCTCCATGCTCCAAATCCATTTTAAAGCCATTTTTAAGGCATTTCGCGCATACATGAAATGAACACATTTTTCTCCAAAACTATAACAGATGCAAGCTTGTCCTGTTTGGTGGAGATGATATTTAATAAAATAAGTAGAAATCCACTAAAAGTTTTGTTTGGTTATCTTGCAATCCCGAGATAATCGTCTCCATGCTCCAAATCCATTTTAAAGCCATTTTTAAGGCATTTCGCGCATACATGAAATGAACACATTTTTCTCCAAAACTATAACAGATGCAAGCTTGTCCTGTTTGGTGGAGATGATATTTAATAAAATAAGTAGAAATCCACTAAAAGTTTTGTTTGGTTATCTTGCAATCCCGAGATAATCGTCTCCATGCTCCAAATCCATTTTAAAGCCATTTTTAAGGCATTTCGCGCATACATGAAATGAACACATTTTTCTCCAAAACTATAACAGATGCAAGCTTGTCCTGTTTGGTGGAGATGATATTTAATAAAATAAGTAGAAATCCACTAAAAGTTTTGTTTGGTTATCTTGCAATCCCGAGATAATCGTCTCCATGCTCCAAATCCATTTTAAAGCCATTTTTAAGGCATTT
>NW_027444047.1:0-30205 GCF_048569485.1 Anomaloglossus baeobatrachus | reverse complement strand
TTCTGCAGCAGCTGAGATGTGTATTATGGGGTTCTGCAGCAGCTGAGGTGTGTATTATGGGGTTCTGCAGCAGCTGAGGTGTGTATTATGGGGTTCTGCAGCAGCTGAGGTGTGTATTATGGGGTTCTGCAGCAGCTGAGATGTGTATTATGGGGTTCTGCAGCAGCTGAGGTGTGTATTATGGGGTTCTGCAGCAGCTGAGATGTGTATTATGGGGTTCTGCAGCAGCTGTGGTGTGTATTATGAGGTTCTGCAGCAGCTGTGGTGTGTATTATGGGGTTCTGCAGCAACTGTGGTGTGTATTATGAGGTTCTGCAGCAGCTGAGATGTGTATTATGGGGTTCTGCAGCAGCTGTGGTGTGTATTATGGGATTCTGCAGCAGCTGAGGTGTGTATTATGAGGTTCTGCAGCAGCTGTGGTGTGTATTATGGGATTCTGCAGCAGCGGAGGTGTGTATTATGGGGTTGTGCAGCAGCTGAGGTGTGTATTATGGGGTTCTGCAGCAGCTGAGATGTGTATTATGGGGTTCTGCAGCAGCTGAGGTGTGTATTATGGGGTTCTGCAGCAGCTGAGGTGTGTATTATGGGGTTCTGCAGCAGCTGAGGTGTGTATTATGGGGTTCTGCAGCAGCTGAGGTGTGTATTATGGGGTTCTGCAGCAGCTGAGATGTGTATTATGAGGATCTGCAGCAGCTGAGATGTGTATTATGGGGTTCTGCAGCAGCTGAGGTGTGTATTATGGGGTTCTGCAGCAGCTGAGGTGTGTATTATGGGATTCTGCAGCAGCTGAGGTGTGTATTATGGGATTCTGCAGCAGCTGAGGTGTGTATTATGGGGTTCTGCAGCAGCTGAGCTGTGTATTATGGGGATCTGCAGCAGCTGAGATGTGTATTATGGGATTCTGCAGCAGCTGAGATGTGTATTATGGGGTTCTGCAGCAGCTGAGATGTGTATTATGGGGATCTGCAGCAGCTGAGATGTGTATTATGGGATTCTGCAGCAGCTGAGATGTGTATTATGGGGTTCTGCAGCAGCTGAGATGTGTATTATGGGGTTCTGCAGCAGCTGAGTTGTGTATTATGGGGTTCTGCAGCAGCTGAGGTGTGTATTATGGGGTTCTGCAGCAGCTGAGATGTGTATTATGGGGTTCTGCAGCAGCTGAGATGTGTATTATGGGGTTCTGCAGCAGCTGAGGTGTGTATTATGGGGTTCTGCAGCAACTGAGGTGTGTATTATGGGATTCTGCAGCAGCTGAGATGTGTATTATGGGGTTCTGCAGCAACTGAGGTGTGTATTATGGGGTTCTGCAGCAGCTGAGGTGTGTATTATGGGGTTCTGCAGCAGCTGAGGTGTGTATTATGGGGTTCTGCAGCAACTGAGGTGTGTATTATGGGGTTCTGCAGCAGCTGAGGTGTGTATTATGGGGTTCTGCAGCAGCTGAGGTGTGTATTATGGGGTTCTGCAGCAGCTGAGGTGTGTATTATGGGGTTCTGCAGCAGCTGAGGTGTGTATTATGGGGTTCTGCAGCAGCTGAGGTGTGTATTATGGGGTTCTGCAGCAGCTGAGATGTGTATTATGGGATTCTGCAGCAGCTGAGGTGTGTATTATGGGGATCTGCAGCAGCTGAGGTGTGTATTATGGGGTTCTGCAGCAGCTGAGGTGTGTATTATGGGGTTCTGCAGCAGCTGAGATGTGTATTATGAGGTTCTGCAGCAGCTGAGGTGTGTATTATGGGGATCTGCAGCAGCTGAGGTGTGTATTATGGGGTTCTGCAGCAGCTGAGGTGTGTATTATGGGGTTCTGCAGCAGCTGAGGTGTGTATTATGGGGATCTGCAGCAGCTGAGGTGTGTATTATGGGGTTCTGCAGCAGCTGAGGTGTGTATTATGGGGTTCTGCAGCAGCTGAGATGTGTATTATGGGGTTCTGCAGCAGCTGAGATGTGTATTATGGGGTTCTGCAGCAGCTGAGATGTGTATTATGAGGTTCTGCAGCAGCTGAGGTGTGTATTATGGGGTTCGGCAGCAGCTGAGGTGTGTATTAAGGGGTTCTGCAGCAGCTGAGGTGTGTATTATGGGGTTCTGCAGCCGCTGAGGTGTGTATTATGGGGTTCTGCAGCAGCTGAGATGTGTATTATGGGGTTCTGTTGCAGCTGAGGTGTGTATTATGGGGTTCTGCAGCAGCTGAGATGTGTATTATGAGGATCTGCAGCAGCTGAGGTGTGTATTATGGGGTTCTGCAGCAGCTGAGCTGTGTATTATGGGGTTCTGCAGCAGCTGAGGTGTGTATTATGGGGTTCTGCAGCAGCTGAGATGTGTATTATGGGGTTCTGCAGCAGCTGAGGTGTGTATTATGGGGTTCTGCAGCAGCTGAGGTGTGTATTATGGGGATCTGCAGCAGCTGAGGTGTGTATTATGGGGTTCTGCAGCAGCTGAGATGTGTATTATGGGGTTCTGCAGCAGCTGAAATGTGTATTATGGGGTTCTGCAGCACCTGAGATGTGTATTATGGGGTTCTGCAGCAGCTGAGATGTGTATTATGGGGTTCTGCAGCAGCTGAGATGTGTATTATGAGGTTCTGCAGCAGCTGAGGTGTGTATTATGGGGTTCGGCAGCAGCTGAGGTGTGTATTATGGGGTTCTGCAGCAGCTGAGGTGTGTATTATGGGGTTCTGCAGCCGCTGAGGTGTGTATTATGGGGTTCTGCAGCAGCTGAGATGTGTATTATGGGGTTCTGCTGCAGCTGAGGTGTGTATTATGGGGTTCTGCAGCAGCTGAGATGTGTATTATGAGGATCTGCAGCAGCTGAGGTGTGTATTATGGGGTTCTGCAGCAGCTGAGCTGTGTATTATGGGGTTCTGCAGCAGCTGAGGTGTGTATTATGGGGTTCTGCAGCAGCTGAGATGTGTATTATGGGGTTCTGCAGCAGCTGAGATGTGTATTATGGGGTTCTGCAGCAGCTGAGATGTGTATTATGGGGTTCTGCAGCAGCTGAGATGTGTATTATGGGGTTCTGCAGCAGCTGAGATGTGTATTATGGGGTTCTGCAGCAGCTGAGGTGTGTATTATGGGGTTCTGCAGCAACTGAGGTGTGTATTATGGGATTCTGCAGCAGCTGAGATGTGTATTATGGGGTTCTGCAGCAACTGAGGTGTGTATTATGGGGTTCTGCAGCAGCTGAGGTGTGTATTATGGGGTTCTGCAGCAGCTGAGGTGTGTATTATGGGGTTCTGCAGCAGCTGAGGTGTGTATTATGGGGTTCTGCAGAAGCTGAGGTGTGTATTATGGGGATCTGCAGCAGCTGAGGTGTGTATTATGGGGTTCTGCAGCAGCTGAGGTGTGTATTATGGGGTTCTGCAGCAGCTGAGATGTGTATTATGAGGTTCTGCAGCAGCTGAGGTGTGTATTATGGGGATCTGCAGCAGCTGAGGTGTGTATTATGGGGTTCTGCAGCAGCTGAGGTGTGTATTATGGGGTTCTGCAGCAGCTGAGGTGTGTATTATGGGGATCTGCAGCAGCTGAGGTGTGTATTATGGGGTTCTGCAGCAGCTGAGGTGTGTATTATGGGGATCTGCAGCAGCTGAGGTGTGTATTATGGGGATCTCTAGCAGCTGAGGTGTGTATTATGGGGTTCTGCAGCAGCTGAGGTGTGTATTATGGGGTTCTGCAGCAGCTGAGATGTGTATTATGAGGTTCTGCAGCAGCTGAGGTGTGTATTATGGGGTTCTGCAGCAGCTGAGATGTGTATTATGGGGATCTGCAGCAGCTGAGGTGTGTATTATGAGGTTCTGCAGCAGCTGAGATGTGTATTATGGGGTTCTGCAGCAGCTGAGGTGTGTATTATGGGGTTCTGCAGCAGCTGAGATGTGTATTATGGGGTTCTGCAGCAGCTGAGATGTGTATTATGGGGTTCTGCAGCAGCTGAGGTGTGTATTATGGGGTTCTGCAGCAGCTGAGGTGTGTATTATGGGGTTCTGCAGCAGCTGATATGTGTATTATGGGGTTCTGCAGCAGCTGAGGTGTGTATTATGGGGTTCTGCAGCAGCTGAGGTGTGTATTATGGGGATCTGCAGCAGCTGAGGTGTGTATTATGGGGTTCTGCAGCAGCTGAGATGTGTATTATGGGGTTCTGCAGCAGCTGAGATGTGTATTATGGGGTTCTGCAGCACTTGAGATGTGTATTATGGGGTTCTGCAGCAGCTGAGATGTGTATTATGGGGTTCTGCAGCAGCTGAGATGTGTATTATGAGGTTCTGCAGCAGCTGAGATGTGTATTATGGGGTTCTGCAGCAGCTGAGGTGTGTATTATGGGGTTCTGCAGCAGCTGAGGTGTGTATTATGGGGTTCTGCAGCAGCTGAGGTGTGTATTATGGGGTTCTGCAGCAGCTGAGGTGTGTATTATGGGGATCTGCAGCAGCTGAGGTGTGTATTATGAGGTTCTGCAGCAGCTGAGGTGTGTATTATGGGGATCTGCAGCAGCTGAGGTGTGTATTATGGGGTTCTGCAGCAGCTGAGATGTGTATTATGGGGTTCTGCAGCAGCTGAGATGTGTATTATGGGGTTCTGCAGCACCTGAGATGTGTATTATGGGGTTCTGCAGCAGCTGAGGTGTGTATTATGGGGATCTGCAGCAGCTGAGGTGTGTATTATGGGGTTCTGCAGCAGCTGAGATGTGTATTATGGGGTTCTGCAGCAGCTGAAATGTGTATTATGGGGTTCTGCAGCACCTGAGATGTGTATTATGGGGTTCTGCAGCAGCTGAGGTGTGTATTATGGGGTTCTGCAGCAGCTGAGGTGTGTATTATGGGGTTCTGCAGCAGCTGAGGTGTGTATTATGGGGTTCTGCAGCAGCTGAGGTGTGTATTATGGGGATCTGCAGCAGCTGAGGTGTGTATTATGGGGTTCTGCAGCAGCTGAGGTGTGTATTATGGGGTTCTGCAGCAGCTGAGGTGTGTATTATGAGGTTCTGCAGCAGCTGAGGTGTGTATTATGGGGTTCTGCAGCAGCTGAGGTGTGTATTATGGGGTTCTGCAGCAGCTGAGGTGTGTATTATGGGGTTCTGCAGCAGCTGAGATGTGTATTATGGGGTTCTGCAGCAGCTGAGGTGTGTATTATGGGGTTCTGCAGCAGCTGAGGTGTGTATTATGAGGTTCTGCAGCAGCTGAGATGTGTATTATGGGGTTCTGCAGCAGCTGAGGTGTGTATTATGGGATTCTGCAGCAGCTGAGATGTGTATTATGGGGTTCTGCAGCAGCTGAGATGTGTATTATGGGGTTCTGCAGCAGCTGAGGTGTGTATTATGGGGTTCTGCAGCAGCTGAGGTGTGTATTATGGGGTTCTGCAGCAGCTGATATGTGTATTATGGGGTTCTGCAGCAGCTGAGGTGTGTATTATGGGGTTCTGCAGCAGCTGAGGTGTGTATTATGGGGATCTGCAGCAGCTGAGGTGTGTATTATGGGGTTCTGCAGCAGCTGAGATGTGTATTATGGGGTTCTGCAGCAGCTGAGATGTGTATTATGGGGTTCTGCAGCACCTGAGATGTGTATTATGGGGTTCTGCAGCAGCTGAGATGTGTATTATGGGGTTCTGCAGCAGCTGAGATGTGTATTATGAGGTTCTGCAGCAGCTGAGGTGTGTATTATGGGGTTCGGCAGCAGCTGAGGTGTGTATTATGGGGTTCTGCAGCAGCTGAGGTGTGTATTATGGGGTTCTGCAGCAGCTGAGATGTGTATTATGTGGTTCTGCAGCAGCTGAGGTGTGTATTATGGGGTTCTGCAGCAGCTGAGATGTGTATTATGGGGTTCTGCAGCAGCTGAGATGTGTATTATGGGGTTCTGCAGCCGCTGAGGTGTGTATTATGGAATTTTGCAGCAGCTGAGGTGTGTATTATGGGGTTCTGCAGCAGCTGAGGTGTGTATTATGGGGTTCTGCAGCAGCTGAGGTGTGTATTATGGGGATCTGCAGCAGCTGAGATGTGTATTATGGGGTTCTGCAGCAGCTGAGGTGTGAATTATGAGGTTCTGCAGCAGCTGAGATGTGTATTATGGGGTTCTGCAGCAGCTGAGATGTGTATTATGGGGATCTGCAGCAGCTGAGATGTGTATTATGGGGTTCTGCAGCAGCTGAGGTGTGAATTATGAGGTTCTGCAGCAGCTGAGATGTGTATTATGGGGTTCTGCAGCAGCTGAGGTGTGTATTATGAGGTTCTGCAGCAGCTGAGATGTGTATTATGGGGTTCTGCAGCAGCTGAGGTGTGTATTATGGGGTTCTGCAGCAGCTGAGATGTGTATTATAGGGTTCTGCAGCAGCTGAGGTGTGTATTATGGGGATCTGCAGCAGCTGAGATGTGTATTATGGGGTTCTGCAGCAGCTGAGGTGTGTATTATGGGGATCTGCAGCAGCTGAGATGTATATTATGAGGTTCTGCAGCAGCTGAGATGTGTATTATGGGGTTCTGCAGCAGCTGAGGTGTGTATTATGGGGTTCTGCAGCAGCTGAGGTGTGTATTATGGGGTTCTGCAGCAGCTGAGATGTGTATTATGGGATTCTGCAGCAGCTGAGGTGTGTATTATGGGGTTCTGCAGCAGCTGAGATGTGTATTATGAGGTTCTGCAGCAGCTGAGATGTGTATTATGGGGTTCTGCAGCAGCTGAGGTGTGTATTATGGGGTTCTGCAGCAGCTGAGGTGTGTATTATGGGGTTCTGCAGCAGCTGAGGTGTGTATTATGGGGTTCTGCAGCAGCTGAGGTGTGTATTATGGGGTTCTGCAGCAGCTGAGATGTGTATTATGGGGTTCTGCAGCAGCTGAGGTGTGTATTATGGGGTTCTGCAGCAGCTGAGATGTGTATTATGGGATTCTGCAGCAGCTGAGCTGTGTATTATGGGGTTCTGCAGCAGCTGAGGTGTGTATTATGGGGTTCTGCAGCAGCTGAGGTGTGTATTATGGGGTTCTGCAGCAGCTGAGGTGTGTATTATGGGGTTCTGCAGCAGCTGAGGTGTGTATTATGGGGTTCTGCAGCAGCTGAGATGTGTATTATGGGGTTCTGCAGCAGCTGAGGTGTGTATTATGGGGTTCTGCAGCAGCTGTGGTGTGTATTATGAGGTTCTGCAGCAGCTGTGGTGTGTATTATGGGGTTCTGCAGCAACTGTGGTGTGTATTATGAGGTTCTGCAGCAGCTGAGATGTGTATTATAGGGTTCTGCAGCAGCTGTGGTGTGTATTATGTGGTTCTGCAGCAGCTGAGGTGTGTATTATGGGGTTCTGCAGCAGCTGAGGTGTGTATTATGAGGTTCTGCAGCAGCTGTGGTGTGTATTATGGGATTCTGCAGCAGCGGAGGTGTGTATTATGAGGATCTGCAGCAGCTGAGATGTGTATTATGGGGTTCTGCAGCAGCTGAGATGTGTATTATGGGGTTCTGCAGCAGCTGAGATGTGTATTATGGGGTTCTGCAGCAGCTGAGGTGTGTATTATGGGGTTCTGCAGCAGCTGAGGTGTGTATTATGGGGTTCTGCAGCAGCTGAGATGTGTATTATGGGGTTCTGCAGCAGCTGAGATGTGTATTATGGGGTTCTGCAGCAGCTGAGGTGTGTATTATGGGGTTCTGCAGCAGCTGAGGTGTGTATTATGGGGATCTGCAGCAGCTGAGGTGTGTATTATGGGGTTCTGCAGCAGCTGAGGTGTGTGTTATGGGGTTCTGCAGCAGCTGAGGTGTGTATTATGGGGTTCTGCAGCAGCTGAGGTGTGTATTATGGGTTCTGCAGCAGCTGAGGTGTGTATTATGGGGTTCTGCAGCAGCTGAGATGTGTATTCGGGGTTCTGCAGCAGCTGAGGTGTGTATTATGGGGTTCTGCAGCAGCTGAGGTGTGTATTATGGGGTTCTGCAGCAGCTGAAATGTGTATTATGAGGTTCTGCAGCAGCTGAGGTGTGTATTATGGGGTTCTGCAGCAGCTGAGGTGTGTATTATGGGGTTCTGCAGCAGCTGAGGTGTGTATTATGGGGTTCTGCAGCAGCTGAGGTGTGTATTATGGGGTTCTGCAGCAGCTGAGATGTGTATTATGGGGTTCTGCAGCAGCTGAGGTGTGTATTATGAGGATCTGCAGCAGCTGAGGTGTGTATTATGGGGTTCTGCAGCAGCTGAGGTGTGTATTATGTGGTTCTGCAGCAGCTGAGGTGTGTATTATGGGGTTCTGCAGCAGCTGAGATGTGTATTATGGGGTTCTGCAGCAGCTGAGGTGTGTATTATGGGGTTCTGCAGCAGCTGAGGTGTGTATTATGGGGTTCTGCAGCAGCTGAGGTGTGTATTATGGGGTTCTGCAGCAGCTGAGGTGTGTATTATGGGGTTCTGCAGCAGCTGAGATGTGTATTATGGGGTTCTGCAGCAGCTGAGGTGTGTATTATGAGGTTCTGCAGCAGCTGTGGTGTGTATTATGAGGTTCTGCAGCAGCTGTGGTGTGTATTATGGGGTTCTGCAGCAACTGTGGTGTGTATTATGAGGTTCTGCAGCAGCTGAGATGTGTATTATAGGGTTCTGCAGCAGCTGTGGTGTGTATTATGTGGTTCTGCAGCAGCTGAGGTGTGTATTATGGGGTTCTGCAGCAGCTGAGGTGTGTATTATGAGGTTCTGCAGCAGCTGTGGTGTGTATTATGGGATTCTGCAGCAGCGGAGGTGTGTATTATGGGGTTGTGCAGCAGCTGAGGTGTGTATTATGGGGTTCTGCAGCAGCTGAGATGTGTATTATGGGGTTCTGCAGCAGCTGAGGTGTGTATTATGGGGTTCTGCAGCAGCTGAGGTGTGTATTATGGGGTTCTGCAGCAGCTGAGGTGTGTATTATGGGGTTCTGCAGCAGCTGAGATGTGTATTATGAGGATCTGCAGCAGCTGAGATGTGTATTATGGGGTTCTGCAGCAGCTGAGGTGTGTATTATGGGGTTCTGCAGCAGCTGAGGTGTGTATTATGGGATTCTGCAGCAGCTGAGGTGTGTATTATGGGATTCTGCAGCAGCTGAGGTGTGTATTATGGGGTTCTGCAGCAGCTGAGCTGTGTATTATGGGGATCTGCAGCAGCTGAGATGTGTATTATGGGATTCTGCAGCAGCTGAGGTGTGTATTATGGGGTTCTGCAGCAGCTGAGATGTGTATTATGGGGTTCTGCAGCAGCTGAGTTGTGTATTATGGGGATCTGCAGCAGCTGAGATGTGTATTATGGGATTCTGCAGCAGCTGAGTTGTGTATTATGGGGATCTGCAGCAGCTGAGATGTGTATTATGGGGTTCTGAAGCAGCTGAGGTGTGTATTATGGGGTTCTGCAGCAGCTGAGATGTGTATTATGGGGTTCTGCAGCAGCTGAGATGTGTATTATGGGGTTCTGCAGCAGCTGAGGTGTGTATTATGGGGTTCTGAAGCAGCTGAGGTGTGTATTATGGGGTTCTGCAGCAGCTGAGGTGTGTATTATGGGGTTCTGCAGCAGCTGAGATGTGTATTATGGGGTTCTGCAGCAGCTGAGATGTGTATTATGGGGTTCTGAAGCAGCTGAGGTGTGTATTATGGGGTTCTGCAGCAGCTGAGATGTGTATTATGGGATTCTGCAGCAGCTGAGATGTGTATTATGGGATTCTGCAGCAGCTGAGGTGTGTATTATGGGGTTCTGCAGCAGCTGAGATGTGTATTATGGGGTTCTGCAGCAGCTGAGGTGTGTATTATGGGGTTCTGCAGCAGCTGAGGTGTGTATTATGGGGTTCTGCAGCAACTGAGGTGTGTATTATGGGGTTCTGCAGCAGCTGAGATGTGTATTATGGGGTTCTACAGCAACTGAGGTGTGTATTATGGGGTTCTGCAGCAGCTGAGGTGTGTATTATGGGGATCTGCAGCAGCTGAGGTGTGTATTATGGGGTTCTGCAGCAGCTGAGGTGTGTATTATGGGGTTCTGCAGCAGCTGAGCTGTGTATTATGGGGTTCTGCAGCAGCTGAGGTGTGTATTATGGGGTTCTGCAGCCGCTGAGGTGTGTATTATGGGGTTCTGCTGCAGCTGAGGTGTGTATTATGGGGTTCTGCAGCAGCTGAGATGTGTATTATGGGGTTCTGCAGCAGCTGAGATGTGTATTATGGGGTTCTGCAGCAGCTGAGTTGTGTATTATGGGGATCTGCAGCAGCTGAGATGTGTATTATGGGATTCTGCAGCAGCTGAGGTGTGTATTATGGGGTTCTGCAGCAGCTGAGATGTGTATTATGGGGTTCTGCAGCAGCTGAGGTGTGTATTATGGGGTTCTGCAGCAGCTGAGATGTGTATTATGGGGTTCTGCAGCAGCTGAGATGTGTATTATGGGGTTCTGCAGCAGCTGAGGTGTGTATTATGGGGTTCTGCAGCAGCTGAGGTGTGTATTATGGGGTTCTGCAGCAGCTGAGATGTGTATTATGGGGTTCTGCAGCAGCTGAGGTGTGTATTATGGGGTTCTGCAGCAGCGGAGGTGTGTATTATGGGGTTCTGCAGCAGCTGAGATGTGTATTATGGGGTTCTGCAGCAGCTGAGATGTGTATTATGGGGATCTGCAGCAGCTGAGGTGTGTATTATGGGGTTCTGCAGCCGCTGAGGTGTGTATTATGGGGTTCTGCTGCAGCTGAGGTGTGTATTATGGGGTTCTGCAGCAGCTGAGATGTGTGTTATGGGGATCTGCAGCAGCTGAGATGTGTATTATGGGGTTCTGCAGCAGCTGAGATGTGTATTATGGGGTTCTGCAGCAGCTGAGGTGTGTATTATGGGGTTCTGCAGCAGCTGAGATGTGTATTATGAGGTTCTGCAGCAGCTGAGGTGTGTATTATGGGGATCTGCAGCAGCTGAGGTGTGTATTATGGGGTTCTGCAGCAGCTGAGGTGTGTATTATGGGGATCTGCAGCAGCTGAGGTGTGTATTATGGGGTTCTGCAGCAGCTGAGGTGTGTATTATGGGGTTCTGCAGCAGCTGAGATGTGTATTATGGGGTTCTGCAGCAGCTGAGGTGTGTATTATGGGGTTCTGCAGCAGCTGAGGTGTGTATTATGGGGTTCTGCAGTAGCTGATATGTGTATTATGGGGTTCTGCAGCAGCTGAGGTGTGCATTATGGGGTTCTGCAGCAGATGAGGTGTGTATTATGGGGATCTGCAGCAGCTGAGGTGTGTATTATGGGGTTCTGCAGCAGCTGAGATGTGTATTATGAGGTTCTGCAGCTGCTGAGGTGTGTATTATGAGGTTCTGCAGCAGCTGAGGTGTGTATTATGGGGTTCTGCAGCAGCTGAGGTGTGTATTATGGGGTTCTGCAGCACCTGAGATGTGTATTATGGGGTTCTGCAGCAGCTGAGATTTGTATTATGGGATTCTGCAGCAGCTGAGGTGTGTATTATGGGGTTCTGCAGCAGCTGAGGTGTGTATTATGGGGTTCTGCAGCAGCTGAGATTTGTATTATGGGATTCTGCAGCAGCTGAGGTGTGTATTATGGGGTTCTGTAGCAGCTGAGGTGTGTATTATGGGGATCTGCAGCAGCTGAGATGTGTATTATGGGGTTCTGCAGCAGCTGAGCTGTGTATTATGGAGTTCTGCAGCAGCTGAGATGTGTGTTATGGGGTTCTGCAGCAGCTGAGGTGTGTATTATGGGGTTCTGCAGCAGCTGAGATTTGTATTATGGGATTCTGCAGCAGCTGAGGTGTGTATTATGAGGTTCTGCAGCAGCTGAGATGTGTATTATGGGGTTCTGTAGCAGCTGAGGTGTGTATTATGGGGATCTGCAGCAGCTGAGATGTGTATTATGGGGTTCTGCAGCAGCTGAGCTGTGTATTATGGAGTTCTGCAGCAGCTGAGATGTGTGTTATGGGGTTCTGCAGCAGCTGAGGTGTGTATTATGGGGTTCTGCTGCAGCTGAGGTGTGTGTTATGGGGTTCTGCAGCAGCTGAGGTGTGTATTATGGGGTTCTGCAGCAGCTGAGGTGTGTATTATGGGGATCTGCAGCAGCTGAGGTGTGTATTATGTGGTTCTGCAGCAGCTGAGGTGTGTATTATGGGGATCTGCAGCAGCTGAGATGTGTATTATGAGGTTCTGCAGCAGCTGAGATGTGTATTATGAGGTTCTGCAGCAGCTGAGATGTGTATTATGAGGTTCTGCAGCAGCTGAGGTGTGTATTATGGGGTTCTGCAGCACCTGAGATGTGTATTATGGGGTTCTGCAGCAGCTGAGATGTGTATTATGGGGTTCTGCAGCAGCTGAGATGTGTATTATGGTGTTCTGCAGCAGCTGAGGTGTGTATTATGGGGTTCTGCAGCAGCTGAGCTGTGTATTATGGGGTTCTGCAGCAGCTGAGGTGTGTATTATGGGGTTCTGCAGCAGCTGAGGTGTGTATTATGAGGATCTGCAGCAGCTGAGCTGTGTATTATGGGGTTCTGCAGCAGCTGAGATGTGTATTATGGGGTTCTGCAGCAGCTGAGATGTGTATTATGGGGTTCTGCAGCAGCTGAGGTGTGTATTATGGGGTTCTGCAGCAGCTGAGGTGTGTATTATGGGGTTCTGCAGCAGCTGAGGTGTGTATTATGGGTTCTGCAGCAGCTGAGGTGTGTATTATGGGGTTCTGCAGCAGCTGAGATGTGTATTCGGGGTTCTGCAGCAGCTGAGGTGTGTATTATGGGGTTCTGCAGCAGCTGAGGTGTGTATTATGGGGTTCTGCAGCAGCTGAAATGTGTATTATGAGGTTCTGCAGCAGCTGAGGTGTGTATTATGGGGTTCTGCAGCAGCTGAGGTGTGTATTATGGGGTTCTGCAGCAGCTGAGGTGTGTATTATGGGGTTCTGCAGCAGCTGAGGTGTGTATTATGGGGTTCTGCAGCAGCTGAGGTGTGTATTATGAGGATCTGCAGCAGCTGAGGTGTGTATTATGGGGTTCTGCAGCAGCTGAGGTGTGTATTATGTGGTTCTGCAGCAGCTGAGGTGTGTATTATGGGGTTCTGCAGCAGCTGAGATGTGTATTATGGGGTTCTGCAGCAGCTGAGGTGTGTATTATGGGGTTCTGCAGCAGCTGAGGTGTGTATTATGGGGTTCTGCAGCAGCTGAGGTGTGTATTATGGGGTTCTGCAGCAGCTGAGATGTGTATTATGGGGTTCTGCAGCAGCTGAGGTGTGTATTATGGGGTTCTGCAGCAGCTGAGATGTGTATTATGGGGTTCTGCAGCAGCTGTGGTGTGTATTATGAGGTTCTGCAGCAGCTGTGGTGTGTATTATGGGGTTCTGCAGCAACTGTGGTGTGTATTATGAGGTTCTGCAGCAGCTGAGATGTGTATTATAGGGTTCTGCAGCAGCTGTGGTGTGTATTATGGGATTCTGCAGCAGCTGAGGTGTGTATTATGAGGTTCTGCAGCAGCTGTGGTGTGTATTATGGGATTCTGCAGCAGCGGAGGTGTGTATTATGGGGTTGTGCAGCAGCTGAGGTGTGTATTATGGGGTTCTGCAGCAGCTGAGATGTGTATTATGGGGTTCTGCAGCAGCTGAGGTGTGTATTATGGGGTTCTGCAGCAGCTGAGGTGTGTATTATGGGGTTCTGCAGCAGCTGAGGTGTGTATTATGGGGTTCTGCAGCAGCTGAGGTGTGTATTATGGGGTTCTGCAGCAGCTGAGATGTGTATTATGAGGATCTGCAGCAGCTGAGATGTGTATTATGGGGTTCTGCAGCAGCTGAGGTGTGTATTATGGGGTTCTGCAGCAGCTGAGGTGTGTATTATGGGATTCTGCAGCAGCTGAGGTGTGTATTATGGGATTCTGCAGCAGCTGAGGTGTGTATTATGGGGTTCTGCAGCAGCTGAGCTGTGTATTATGGGGATCTGCAGCAGCTGAGATGTGTATTATGGGGTTCTGCAGCAGCTGAGATGTGTATTATGGGGTTCTGCAGCAGCTGAGGTGTGTATTATGGGATTCTGCAGCAGCTGAGGTGTGTATTATGGGATTCTGCAGCAGCTGAGATGTGTATTATGGGGTTCTGCAGCAGCTGAGATGTGTATTATGGGGATCTGCAGCAGCTGAGATGTGTATTATGGGGTTCTGCAGCAGCTGAGATGTGTATTATGGGGTTCTGCAGCAGCTGAGATGTGTATTATGGGGTTCTGCAGCAGCTCAGGTGTGTATTATGGGGTTCTGCAGCAGCTGAGGTGTGTATTATGGGCTTCTGCAGCAGCTGAGGTGTGTATTATGGGGATCTGCAGCAGCTGAGGTGTGTATTATGGGGATCTGCAGCAGCTGAGGTGTGTATTATGGGGATCTGCAGCAGCTGAGCTGTGTATTATGGGGTTCTGCAGCAGCTGAGGTGTGTATTATGTGGTTCTGCAGCAGCTGAGATGTGTATTATGGGGATCTGCAGCAGCTGAGATGTGTATTATGGGATTCTGCAGCAGCTGAGATGTGTATTATGGGGTTCTGCAGCAGCTGAGGTGTGTATTATGGGATTCTGCAGCAGCTGAGATGTGTATTATGGGGTTCTGCAGCAACTGAGGTGTGTATTATGGGGTTCTGCAGCAGCTGAGGTGTGTATTATGGGGTTCTGCAGCAGCTGAGGTGTGTATTATGGGGTTCTGCAGCAACTGAGGTGTGTATTATGGGGTTCTGCAGCAGCTGAGGTGTGTATTATGGGGTTCTGCAGCAGCTGAGGTGTGTATTATGGGGTTCTGCAGCAGCTGAGGTGTGTATTATGGGGTTCTGCAGCAGCTGAGATGTGTATTATGGGGTTCTGCAGCAGCTGAGGTGTGTATTATGGGGTTCTGCAGCAGCTGAGATGTGTATTATGGGGTTCTGCAGCAGCTGTGGTGTGTATTATGAGGTTCTGCAGCAGCTGTGGTGTGTATTATGGGGTTCTGCAGCAACTGTGGTGTGTATTATGAGGTTCTGCAGCAGCTGAGATGTGTATTATAGGGTTCTGCAGCAGCTGTGGTGTGTATTATGGGATTCTGCAGCAGCTGAGGTGTGTATTATGAGGTTCTGCAGCAGCTGTGGTGTGTATTATGGGATTCTGCAGCAGCGGAGGTGTGTATTATGGGGTTGTGCAGCAGCTGAGGTGTGTATTATGGGGTTCTGCAGCAGCTGAGATGTGTATTATGGGGTTCTGCAGCAGCTGAGGTGTGTATTATGGGGTTCTGCAGCAGCTGAGGTGTGTATTATGGGGTTCTGCAGCAGCTGAGGTGTGTATTATGGGGTTCTGCAGCAGCTGAGGTGTGTATTATGGGGTTCTGCAGCAGCTGAGATGTGTATTATGAGGATCTGCAGCAGCTGAGATGTGTATTATGGGGTTCTGCAGCAGCTGAGGTGTGTATTATGGGGTTCTGCAGCAGCTGAGGTGTGTATTATGGGATTCTGCAGCAGCTGAGGTGTGTATTATGGGATTCTGCAGCAGCTGAGGTGTGTATTATGGGGTTCTGCAGCAGCTGAGCTGTGTATTATGGGGATCTGCAGCAGCTGAGATGTGTATTATGGGGTTCTGCAGCAGCTGAGGTGTGTATTATGGGATTCTGCAGCAGCTGAGGTGTGTATTATGGGATTCTGCAGCAGCTGAGATGTGTATTATGGGGTTCTGCAGCAGCTGAGATGTGTATTATGGGGATCTGCAGCAGCTGAGATGTGTATTATGGGGTTCTGCAGCAGCTGAGATGTGTATTATGGGGTTCTGCAGCAGCTGAGATGTGTATTATGGGGTTCTGCAGCAGCTCAGGTGTGTATTATGGGGTTCTGCAGCAGCTGAGGTGTGTATTATGGGGTTCTGCAGCAGCTGAGGTGTGTATTATGGGGATCTGCAGCAGCTGAGGTGTGTATTATGGGGATCTGCAGCAGCTGAGGTGTGTATTATGGGGATCTGCAGCAGCTGAGCTGTGTATTATGGGGTTCTGCAGCAGCTGAGGTGTGTATTATGTGGTTCTGCAGCAGCTGAGATGTGTATTATGGGGATCTGCAGCAGCTGAGATGTGTATTATGGGATTCTGCAGCAGCTGAGATGTGTATTATGGGGTTCTGCAGCAGCTGAGATGTGTATTATGGGGTTCTGCAGCAGCTGAGATGTGTATTATGGGGATCTGCAGCAGCTGAGTTGTGTATTATGGGGTTCTGCAGCAGCTGAGATGTGTATTATTGGATTCTGCAGCAGCTGAGGTGTGTATTATGGGGTTCTGCAGCAGCTGAGATGTGTATTATGGGGTTCTGCAGCAGCTGAGATGTGTATTATGGGGTTTCTGCAGCAGCTGAGGTGTGTATTATGGGGTTCTGCAGCAACTGAGGTGTGTATTATGGGATTCTGCAGCAGCTGAGATGTGTATTATGGGGTTCTGCAGCAACTGAGGTGTATTATGGGGTTCTGCAGCAGCTGAGGTGTGTATTATGGGGTTCTGCAGCAGCTGAGGTGTGTATTATGGGGTTCTGCAGCAACTGAGGTGTGTATTATGGGGTTCTGCAGCAGCTGAGGTGTGTATTATGGGGTTCTGCAGCAGCTGAGGTGTGTATTATGGGTTCTGCAGCAGCTGAGGTGTGTATTATGGGGTTCTGCAGCAGCTGAGGTGTGTATTATGGGGTTCTGCAGCAGCTGAGGTGTGTATTATGGGGTTCTGCAGCAGCTGAGATGTGTATTATGGATTCTGCAGCAGCTGAGGGTGTGTATTATGGGGATCTGCAGCAGCTGAGGTGTGTATTATGGGGTTCTGCAGCAGCTGAGGTGTGTATTATGGGGTTCTGCAGCAGCTGAGATGTGTATTATGAGGTTCTGCAGCAGCTGAGGTGTGTATTATGGGGATCTGCAGCAGCTGAGGTGTGTATTATGGGGTTCTGCAGCAGCTGAGGTGTGTATTATGGGGTTCTGCAGCAGCTGAGGTGTGTATTATGGGATCTGCAGCAGCTGAGGTGTGTATTATGGGGTTCTGCAGCAGCTGAGGTGTGTATTATGGGGTTCTGCAGCAGCTGAGATGTGTATTATGGGGTTCTGCAGCAGCTGAGATGTGTATTATGGGGTTCTGCAGCAGCTGAGATGTGTATTATGAGGTTCTGCAGCAGCTGAGGTGTGTATTATGGGGTTCGGCAGCAGCTGAGGTGTGTATTAGGGGTTCTGCAGCAGCTGAGGTGTGTATTATGGGGTTCTGCAGCCGCTGAGGTGTGTATTATGGGGTTCTGCAGCAGCTGAGATGTGTATTATGGGGTTCTGCCTGCAGCTGAGGTGTGTATTATGGGGTTCTGCAGCAGCTGAGATGTGTATTATGAGGATCTGCAGCAGCTGAGGTGTGTATTATGGATTCTGCAGCAGCTGAGATGTGTATTATGGGGTTCTGCAGCAACTGAGGTGTGTATTATGGGGTTCTGCAGCAGCTGAGGTGTGTATTAGGGGTTCTGCAGCAGCTGAGGTGTGTATTATGGGTTCTGCAGCAGCTGAGGTGTGTATTATGGGGTTCTGCAGAAGCTGAGGTGTGTATTATGGGGATCTGCAGCAGCTGAGGTGTGTATTATGGGGTTCTGCAGCAGCTGAGGTGTGTATTATGGGGTTCTGCAGCAGCTGAGATGTGTATTATGAGGTTCTGCAGCAGCTGAGGTGTGTATTATGGGGATCTGCAGCAGCTGAGGTGTGTATTATGGGGTTCTGCAGCAGCTGAGGTGTGTATTATGGGTTCTGCAGCAGCTGAGGTGTGTATTATGGGGTTCTGCAGCAGCTGAGATGTGTATTATGGGGTTCTGCAGCAGCTGAGATGTGTATTATGGGGTTCTGCAGCAGCTGAGGTGTGTATTATGGGGTTCTGCAGCAACTGGAGGTGTGTATTATGGGATTCTGCAGCAGCTGAGATGTGTATTATGGGTTCTGCAGCAACTGAGGTAGTGTATTATGGGGTTCTGCAGCAGCTGAGAGTGTGTATTATGGGGTTCTGCAGCAGCTGAGGTGTGTATTATGGGGTTCTGCAGCAACTGAGGTGTGTATTATGGGGTTCTGCAGCAGCTGAGGTGTGTATTATGGGGTTTCTGCAGCAAGCTGAGGGTGTGTAATTATGGGGTTCTGCAGCAGCTGAGGTGTGTATTATGGGTTCTGCAGCAGCTGAGGTGTGATTGCTATTATGGGGTTCTGCAGCAGCTGAGGTGTGTATTATGGGGTTCTGCAGCAGCTGAGATGTTATTATGGGTTCTGCAGCAGCTGAGGTGTGTATTATGGGGATCTGCAGCAGCCTGAGGTGTGTATTATGGGTTCTGCAGCAGCCTGAGGTGTGTATTATGGGGTTCTGCAGCAGCTGAGGATGTGTATTATGAGGTTCTGCAGCAGCTGAGGTGTGTATTATGGGGGATCTGCAGCAGCTGAGGTGTGTATTTCTGGGGTTCTGCAGCAGCTGAGGTGTGTATTATGGGGTTCTGCAGCAGCTGAGGTGTGTATTATGGGGTTCTGCAGCAGCTGAGGTGTGTATTATGGGGTTCTGCAGCAGCTGAGGTGTGTATTATGGGTTCTGCAGCAGCTGATGTGTATATGGGTTCTGCAGCAGCTGAGATGTGTATTATGGGGGATTCTGCAGCAGCTGAGTTGTGTATTATGGGTTCTGCAGCAGCTGAGGTGTGTATTATGGGGTTCTGCAGCAGCTGAGGTGTGTATTATGGGGTTCTGCAGCAGCTGAGGTGTGTATTATGGGGTCTGCAGCAGCTGAGGTGTGATATATGGGGTTCTGCAGCAGCTGAGGTGTGTATTATGGGGTTCTGCAGCAGCTGAGGTGTGTATTATGGGGTTCTGCAGCAGCTGAGATGTGTATTATGAGGTTCTGCAGCAGCTGAGGTGTGTATTATGGGGTTCTGCAGCAGCTGAGGATGTGTATTATGGGGTTCTGCAGCAGCTGAGGTGTGTATTATGGGGTTCTGCAGCAGCTGAGGTGTGTATTATGGGGTTCTGCAGCAGCTGAGGTGTGTATTATGGGGTTCTGCAGCAGCTGAGAGTGTATTATGGGGTTCTGCTAGCAGCTGAGGTGTGTATTATGGGGTTCTGCAGCAGCTGAGGTGTGTATTATGGGGTTCTGCAGCAGCTGAGGTGTGTATTATGGGGTTCTGCAGCAGCTGAGATGTGTATTATGAGGTCTGCAGAGCTGAGGTGTATTATGGGGATCTGCAGCAGCTGAGGTGTTTATTATGGGGTCTGCAGCAGCTGAGGTGTGTATTATGGGGTTCTGCAGCAGCTGAGGTGTGTATTATGGGGTTCTGCAGCAGCTGAGGTGTTGTATTATGGGGTTCCTGCAGCAGCTGAGGTGTGTATTATGGGGTTCTGCAGCAGCTGAGGTGTGTATTATGGGATGGTGGATCTCTAGCAGCTGAGGTGTGTATTATGGGGTTCTGCAGCAGCTGAGGTGTGTATTATGGGGTTCTGCAGCAGCTGAGGATGTGTATTATGAGGTTCTGCAGCAGCTGAGGTGTGTATTATGGGGTTCTGCAGCAGCTGAGGTGTGTATTATGAGGTTCTGCAGCAGCTGAGATGTGTATTATGGGTTCTGCAGCAGCTGAGGTGTGTATTATGGGGTTCTGCAGCAGCTGAGATGTGTATTATGGGGTTCTGCAGCAGCTGAGGATGTGTATTATGGGGTTCTGCAGCAGCTGAGGTGTGTATTATGGGTTCTGCAGCAGCTGAGATGTGTATTATGGGGTTCTGCAGCAGCTGAGGTGTGTATTATGGGGTTCTGCAGCAGCTGAGGTGTGTATTATGGGATCTGCAGCAGCTGAGGTGTGTATTATGGGGTTCTGCAGCAGCTGAGGATGTGTATTATGGGGTTCTGCAGCAGCTGAGATGTGTATTATGGGGTTCTGCAGCAGCTGAGATGTGTATTATGGGGTTCTGCAGCAGCTGAGATGTGTATTATGGGGTTCTGCAGCAGCTGAGATGTGTATTATGAGGTTCTGCAGCAGCTGAGATGTGTATTATGGGGTTCTGCAGCAGCTGAGGTGTGTATTATGGGGTTCTGCAGCAGCTGAGGTGTGTATTATGGGGTTCTGCAGCAGCTGAGTGTGTATTATGGGGTTCTGCAGCAGCTGAGGTGTGTATTATGGGGTTCTGCAGCAGCTGAGGTGTGTATTATGGGGTTCTGCAGCAGCTGAGGTGTGTATTATGGGGTTCTGCAGCAGCTGAGGTGTGTATTATGGGGATCTGCAGCAGCTGAGGTGTGTATTATGAGGGTTCTGCAGCAGCTGAGGTGTGTATTATGGGGATCTGCAGCAGCTGAGGTGTGTATTATGGGGTTCTGCAGCAGCTGAGATGTGTATTATGGGTTCTGCAGCAGCTGAGATGTGTATTATGGGGTTCTGCAGCAGCTGAGATGTGTATTATGGGGTTCTGCAGCAGCTGAGGTGTGTATTATGGGGATCTGCAGCAGCTGAGGTGTGTATTATGGGTTCTGCAGCAGCTGAGATGTGTATTATGGGGTTCTGCAGCAGCTGAGATGTGTATTATGGGGTTCTGCAGCAGCTGAGATGTGTATTATGGGGTTCTGCAGCAGCTGAGGTGTGTATTATGGGGTTCTGCAGCAGCTGAGGTGTGTATTATGGGTTCTGCAGCAGCTGAGGTGTGTATTATGGGGTTCTGCAGCAGCTGAGGTGTGTATTATGGGGATCTGCAGCAGCTGAGGTGTGTATTATGGGTTCTGCAGCAGCTGAGGTGTGTATTATGGGGTTCTGCAGCAGCTGAGGTGTGTATTATGAGGTTCTGCAGCAGCTGAGGTGTGTATTATGGGGTTCTGCAGCAGCTGAGGTGTGTATTATGGGGTTCTGCAGCAGCTGAGGTGTGTATTATGGGGTTCTGCAGCAGCTGAGATGTGTATTATGGGGTTCTGCAGCAGCTGAGGTGTGTATTATGGGGTTCTGCAGCAGCTGAGGTGTGTATTATGAGGTTCTGCAGCAGCTGAGATGTGTATTATGGGGTTCTGCAGCAGCTGAGGTGTGTATTATGGGATTCTGCAGCAGCTGAGATGTGTATTATGGGGTTCTGCAGCAGCTGAGATGTGTATTATGGGGTTCTGCAGCAGCTGAGGTGTGTATTATGGGGTTCTGCAGCAGCTGAGGTGTGTATTATGGGGTTCTGCAGCAGCTGATATGTGTATTATGGGGTTCTGCAGCAGCTGAGGTGTGTATTATGGGGTTCTGCAGCAGCTGAGGTGTGTATTATGGGGATCTGCAGCAGCTGAGGTGTGTATTATGGGGTTCTGCAGCAGCTGAGATGTGTATTATGGGGTTCTGCAGCAGCTGAGATGTGTATTATGGGGTTCTGCAGCACCTGAGATGTGTATTATGGGGTTCTGCAGCAGCTGAGATGTGTATTATGGGGTTCTGCAGCAGCTGAGATGTGTATTATGAGGTTCTGCAGCAGCTGAGGTGTGTATTATGGGGTTCGGCAGCAGCTGAGGTGTGTATTATGGGTTCTGCAGCAGCTGAGATGTGTATTATGTGGTTCTGCAGCAGCTGAGGTGTGTATTATGGGGTTCTGCAGCAGCTGAGATGTGTATTATGGGGTTCTGCAGCAGCTGAGATGTGTATTATGGGGTTCTGCAGCCGCTGAGGTGTGTATTATGGAATTTTGCAGCAGCTGAGGTGTGTATTATGGGGTTCTGCAGCAGCTGAGGTGTGTATTATGGGGTTCTGCAGCAGCTGAGGTGTGTATTATGGGGATCTGCAGCAGCTGAGATGTGTATTATGGGGTTCTGCAGCAGCTGAGATGTGTATTATGGGGTTCTGCAGCAGCTGAGGTGTGAATTATGAGGTTCTGCAGCAGCTGAGATGTGTATTATGGGGTTCTGCAGCAGCTGAGGTGTGTATTATGAGGTTCTGCAGCAGCTGAGATGTGTATTATGGGGTTCTGCAGCAGCTGAGGTGTGTATTATGGGGTTCTGCAGCAGCGGAGATGTGTATTATAGGGTTCTGCAGCAGCTGAGGTGTGTATTATGGGGATCTGCAGCAGCTGAGATGTGTATTATGGGGTTCTGCAGCAGCTGAGGTGTGTATTATGGGGATCTGCAGCAGCTGAGATGTGTATTATGAGGTTCTGCAGCAGCTGAGATGTGTATTATGGGGTTCTGCAGCAGCTGAGGTGTGTATTATGGGGTTCTGCAGCAGCTGAGGTGTGTATTATGGGGTTCTGCAGCAGCTGAGGTGTGTATTATGGGGTTCTGCAGCAGCTGAGATGTGTATTATGGGGTTCTGCAGCAGCTGAGGTGTGTATTATGGGGTTCTGCAGCAGCTGAGATGTGTATTATGGGATTCTGCAGCAGCTGAGCTGTGTATTATGGGGTTCTGCAGCAGCTGAGCTGTGTATTATGGGGTTCTGCAGCAGCTGAGATGTGTGTTATGGGGTTCTGCAGCAGCTGAGGTGTGTATTATGGGGTTCTGCAGCAGCTGAGGTGTGTATTATGGGGTTCTGCTGCAGCTGAGATGTGTATTATGGGGTTCTGCAGCAGCTGAGATGTGTATTATGGGGTTCTGCAGCAGCTGGGGTGTGTATTATGGGGTTCTGCAGCAGCTGAGATGTGTATTATGGGGTTCTGCTGCAGCTGAGGTGTGTATTATGGGGTTCTGCAGCAGCTGAGGTGTGTATTATGGGGTTCTGTAGCAGCTGAGGTGTGCATTATGGGGTTCTGCAGCAGCTGAGGTGTGTATTATGGGGATCTGCAGCAGCTGAGGTGTGTATTATGGGGTTCTGCAGCAGCTGAGATGTGTATTATGGGGTTCTGCAGCAGCTGAGATGTGTATTATGGGGTTCTGCAGCAGCTGAGATGTGTATTATGGGGTTCTGCAGCAGCTGAGATGTGTATTATGGGGTTCTGTAGCAGCTGAGGTGTGTATTATGGGGTTCTGCTGCAGCTGAGGTGTGTATTATGGGGTTCTGCAGCAGCTGAAATGTGTATTATGGGGTTCTGCAGCAGCTGAGGTGTGTATTATGGGGTTCTGCAGCAGCTGAGGTGTGTATTATGGGGTTCTGCAGCAGCTGAGGTGTGTATTATGGGGTTCTGCAGCCGCTGAGGTGTGTATTATGGGGTTCTGCAGCCGCTGAGGTGTGTATTATGGGGTTCTGCAGCAGCTGAGGTGTGTATTATGGGGTTCTGCAGCCGCTGAGGTGTGTATTATGGGGTTCTGCAGCAGCTGAGGTGTGTATTATGGGGTTCTGCAGCAGCTGAGATGTGTATTATGGGGTTCTGCAGCAGCTGAGGTGTGTATTATGGGGTTCTGCAGCAGCTGAGATGTGTATTATGGGGTTCTGCAGCAGCTGAGGTGTGTATTATGGGGTTCTGCAGCAGCTGAGGTGTGTAATATGGGGTTCTGCAGCCGCTGAGATGTGTATTATGGGGATCTGCAGCAGCTGAGATGTGTATTATGGGGTTCTGCAGCAGCTGAGGTGTGTATTATGGGGTTCTGCAGCAGCTGAGGTGTGTATTATGGGGTTCTGCAGCAGATGAGATGTGTATTATGGGGTTCTGCAGCAGCTTAGGTGTGTATTATGAGGAACTGCAGCCGCTGAGGTGTGTATTATGGGGTTCTGCAGCAGCTGAGCTGTGTATTATGGGGATCTGCAGCAGCTGAGATGTGTATTATGGGGTTCTGCAGCAGCTGAGGTGTGTATTATGGGGTTCTGCAGCAGCTGAGGTGTGTATTATGGGGTTCTGCAGCAGCTGAGGTGTGTATTATGGGGTTCTGCAGCAGCTGAGATGTGTATTATGGGGTTCTGCTGCAGCTGAGGTGTGTATTATGAAGAACTGCAGCAGCTGAGGTGTGTATTATGGGGTTCTGCAGCAGCTGAGGTGTGTATTATGGGGTTCTGCAGCAGCTGAGGTGTGTATTATGGGGTTCTGCAGCAGCTGAGGTGTGTATTATGGGGTTCTGCAGCAGCTGAGGTGTGTATTATGAGGATCTGCAGCAGCTGAGGTGTGTATTATGGGGTTCTGCAGCAGCTGAGATGTGTATTATGGGGTTCTGCAGCAGCTGAGCTGTGTATTATGAGGTTCTGCAGCAGCTGAGGTGTGTATTATGAGGTTCTGCAGCAGCTGAGGTGTGTATTATGGGGTTCTGCAGCAGCTGAGATGTGTATTTTGGGGTTCTGCAGCAGCTGAGATGTGTATTATGGAGTTCTGCAGCAGCTGAGATGTGTATTATGAGGATCTGCAGCAGCTGAGGTGTGTATTATGGGGTTCTGCAGCAGCTGAGGTGTGTATTATGGGGTTCTGCAGCAGCTGAGATGTGTATTATGGGATTCTGCAGCAGCTGAGGTGTGTATTATGGGGTTCTGCAGCTGCTGAGGTGTATATTATGGGGTTCTGCAGCAGCTGAGATGTGTATTATGGGATTCTGCAGCAGCTGAGGTGTGTATTATGGGGTTCTGCAGCAGCTGAGGTGTGTATTATGGGGTTCTGCAGCAGCTGAGGTGTGTATTATGAGGTTCTGCAGCAGCTGAGATGTGTATTATGGGGTTCTGCAGCAGCTGAGGTGTGTATTATGGGGTTCTGTAGCAGCTGAGATGTGTATTATGAGGATCTGCAGCAGCTGAGGTGTGTATTATGGGGTTCTGCAGCAGCTGAGATGTGTATTATGGGGTTCTGAAGCAGCTGAGGTGTGTATTATGAGGTTCTGCAGCAGCTGAGATGTGTATTATGGGGTTCTGCAGCAGCTGAGGTGTGTATTATGGGGTTTTGCAGGAGCGGAGGTGTGTATTATGGGGTTCTGCAGCAGCTGAGGTGTGTATTATGGGGATCTGCAGCAGCTGAGGTGTGTATTATGGGGTTCTGCAGCAGCTGAGGTGTGTATTATGGGGTTCTGCAGCAGCTGAGGTGTGTATTATGGGGTTCTGCAGCAGCTGAGATGTGTATTATGGGGTTCTGCAGCAGCTGAGGTGTGTATTATGGGGTTCTGCAGCAGCTGAGGTGTGTATTATGGGGTTCTGCAGCAGCTGAGATGTGTATTATGGGATTCTGCAGCAGCTGAGGTGTGTATTATGGGGTTCTGCAGCAGCTGAGATGTGTATTATGAGGTTCTGCAGCAGCTGAGGAGTGTATTATGGGATTCTGCAGCAGCTGAGCTGTGTATTATGGGGGTTCTCCAGCAGCTGAGCTGTGTATTATGGGGTTCTGCAGCAGCTGAGATGTGTGTTATGGGGTTCTGCAGCAGCTGAGGTGTGTATTATGGGGTTCTGCAGCAGCTGAGGTGTGTATTATGGGGTTCTGCAGCAGCTGAGATGTGTATTATGGGATTCTGCAGCAGCTGAGGTGTGTATTATGGGGTTCTGCAGCTGCTGAGGTGTATATTATGGGGTTCTGCAGCAGCTGAGATGTGTATTATGGGATTCTGCAGCAGCTGAGGTGTGTATTATGGGGTTCTGCAGCAGCTGAGGTGTGTATTATGGGGTTCTGCAGCAGCTGAGGTGTGTATTATGAGGTTCTGCAGCAGCTGAGATGTGTATTATGGGTTCTGCAGCAGCTGAGGTGTGTATTATGGGGTTCTGTAGCAGCTGAGATGTGTATTATGAGGATCTGCAGCAGCTGAGGTGTGTATTATGGGGTTCTGCAGCAGCTGAGATGTGTATTATGGGGTTCTGAAGCAGCTGAGGTGTGTATTATGAGGTTCTGCAGCAGCTGAGATGTGTATTATGGGGTTCTGCAGCAGCTGAGGTGTGTATTATGGGGTTTTGCAGGAGCGGAGGTGTGTATTATGGGGTTCTGCAGCAGCTGAGGTGTGTATTATGGGGATCTGCAGCAGCTGAGGTGTGTATTATGGGGTTCTGCAGCAGCTGAGGTGTGTATTATGGGGTTCTGCAGCAGCTGAGGTGTGTATTATGGGGTTCTGCAGCAGCTGAGATGTGTATTATGGGGTTCTGCAGCAGCTGAGGTGTGTATTATGGGGTTCTGCAGCAGCTGAGGTGTGTATTATGGGGTTCTGCAGCAGCTGAGATGTGTATTATGGGATTCTGCAGCAGCTGAGGTGTGTATTATGGGGTTCTGCAGCAGCTGAGATGTGTATTATGAGGTTCTGCAGCAGCTGAGGAGTGTATTATGGGATTCTGCAGCAGCTGAGCTGTGTATTATGGGGTTCTCCAGCAGCTGAGCTGTGTATTATGGGGTTCTGCAGCAGCTGAGATGTGTGTTATGGGGTTCTGCAGCAGCTGAGGTGTGTATTATGGGGTTCTGCAGCAGCTGAGGTGTGTATTATGGGGTTCTGCAGCAGCTGAGGTGTGTATTATGGGGTACTGCTGCAGCTGAGATGTGTATTATGGGGTTCTGCAGCAGCTGAGATGTGTATTATGGGGTTCTGCAGCAGCTGAGATGTGTATTATGGGGTTCTGTAGCAGCTGAGATGTGTATTATGGGGTTCTGTAGCAGCTGAGATGTGTATTATGGGGTTCTGCAGCAGCTGAGATGTGTATTATGGGGTTCTGCAGCAGCTGAGGTGTGTATTATGGGGTTCTGCAGCAGCTGAGATGTGTATTATGGGGTTCTGTAGCAGCTGAGATGTGTATTATGGGGTTCTGCAGCAGCTGAGCTGTGTATTATGGGGTTCTGCAGCAGCTGAGATGTGTGTTATGGGGTTCTGCAGCAGCTGAGGTGTGTATTATGGGGTTCTGCAGCAGCTGACGTGTGTATTATGGGGTTCTGCTGCAGCTGAGATGTGTATTATGGGGTTCTGCAGCAGCTGAGATGTGTATTATGGGGTTCTGCAGCAGCTGAGATGTGTATTATGGGGTTCTGCAGCAGCTGAGATGTGTATTATGGGGTTCTGCAGCAGCTGAGATGTGTATTATGGGGTTCTGCAGCAGCTGAGATGTGTATTATGGGGTTCTGCAGCAGCTGAGATGTGTATTATAGGGTTCTGCAGCGGCTGAGATGTGTATTATGAGGTTCTGCAGCAGCTGAGGTGTGTATTATGAGGTTCTGCAGCCGCTGAGGTGTATATTATGAGGTTCTGCAGCAGCTGAGGTGTGTATTATGGGGTTCTGCAGCAGCTGAGATGTGTATTATGGGATTCTGCAGCAGCTGAGGTGTGTATTATGAGGTTCTGCAGCAGCTGAGGTGTGTATTATGTGGTTCTGCAGCAGCTGAGGTGTGTATTATGGGGTTCTGCAGCAGCTGAGGTGTGTATTATGGGGTTCTGCAGCAGCTGAGGTGTGTATTATGGGGATCTGCAGCAGCTGAGGTGTGTATTATGGGGTTCTGCAGCAGCTGAGATGTGTATTATGGGGTTCTGCAGCAGCTGAGATGTGTATTATGGGGTTCTGCAGCACCTGAGATGTGTATTATGGGGTTCTGCAGCAGCTGAGATGTGTATTATGGGGTTCTGCAGCAGCTGAGATGTGTATTATGAGGTTCTGCAGCAGCTGAGGTGTGTATTATGGGGTTCGGCAGCAGCTGAGGTGTGTATTATGGGGTTCTGCAGCAGCTGAGGTGTGTATTATGGGGTTCTGCAGCAGCTGAGGTGTGAATTATGAGGTTCTGCAGCAGCTGAGATGTGTATTATGGGGTTCTGCAGCAGCTGAGGTGTGTATTATGAGGTTCTGCAGCAGCTGAGATGTGTATTATGGGGTTCTGCAGCCGCTGAGGTGTGTATTATGGGGTTCTGCAGCAGCTGAAATGTGTATTATGAGGTTCTGCAGCAGCTGAGGTGTGTATTATGGGGTTCTGCAGCAGCTGAGGTGTGTATTATGGGGTTCTGCAGCAGCTGAGGTGTGTATTATGGGGTTCTGCAGCAGCTGAGGTGTGTATTATGGGGTTCTGCAGCAGCTGAGGTGTGTATTATGGGGTTCTGCAGCAGCTGAAATGTGTATTATGGGGTTCTGCAGCAGCTGAGGTGTGTATTATGGGGTTCTGCAGCAGCTGAGATGTGTATTATGGGGTTCTGTAGCAGCTGAGATGTGTATTATGGGGTTCTGCAGCAGCTGAGCTGTGTATTATGGGGTTCTGCAGCAGCTGAGATGTGTGTTATGGGGTTCTGCAGCAGCTGAGGTGTGTATTATGGGGTTCTGCAGCAGCTGAGGTGTGTATTATGGGGTTCTGCTGCAGCTGAGATGTGTATTATGGGGTTCTGCAGCAGCTGAGATGTGTATTATGGGGTTCTGCAGCAGCTGAGATGTGTATTATGGGGTTCTGTAGCAGCTGAGATGTGTATTATGGGGTTCTGCAGCAGCTGAGATGTGTATTATAGGGTTCTGCAGCAGCTGAGATGTGTATTATGAGGTTCTGCAGCAGCTGAGGTGTGTATTATGAGGTTCTGCAGCCGCTGAGGTGTGTATTTTGAGGTTCTGCAGCAGCTGAGGTGTGTATTATGGGGTTCTGCAGCAGCTGAGATGTGTATTATGGGATTCTGCAGCAGCTGAGGTGTGTATTATGAGGTTCTGCAGCAGCTGAGGTGTGTATTATGGGGTTCTGCAGCAGCTGAGGTGTGTATTATGGGGTTCTGCAGCAGCTGAGGTGTGTATTATGGGGATCTGCAGCAGCTGAGGTGTGTATTATGGGGTTCTGCAGCAGCTGAGATGTGTATTATGGGGTTCTGCAGCAGCTGAGATGTGTATTATGGGGTTCTGCAGCACCTGAGATGTGTATTATGGGGTTCTGCAGCAGCTGAGATGTGTATTATGGGGTTCTGCAGCAGCTGAGATGTGTATTATGAGGTTCTGCAGCAGCTGAGGTGTGTATTATGGGGTTCGGCAGCAGCTGAGGTGTGTATTATGGGGTTCTGCAGCAGCTGAGGTGTGTATTATGGGGTTCTGCAGCAGCTGAGGTGTGAATTATGAGGTTCTGCAGCAGCTGAGATGTGTATTATGGGGTTCTGCAGCAGCTGAGGTGTGTATTATGAGGTTCTGCAGCAGCTGAGATGTGTATTATGGGGTTCTGCAGCCGCTGAGGTGTGTATTATGGGGTTCTTCAGCAGCTGAAATGTGTATTATGAGGTTCTGCAGCAGCTGAGGTGTGTATTATGGGGTTCTGCAGCAGCTGAGGTGTGTATTATGGGGTTCTGCAGCAGCTGAGGTGTGTATTATGGGGTTCTGCAGCAGCTGAGGTGTGTATTATGGGGTTCTGCAGCAGCTGAGGTGTGTATTATGAGGTTCTGCAGCAGCTGAGGTGTGTATTATGGGGTTCTGCAGCAGCTGAGGTGTGTATTATGGGGATCTGCAGCAGCTGAGATGTGTATTATGGGGTTCTGCAGCAGCTGAGATGTGTATTATGGGGTTCTGCAGCAGCTGAGGTGTGTATTATGAGGTTCTGCAGCAGCTGAGATGTGTATTATGGGGTTCTGCAGCAGCTGAGGTGTGTATTATGAGGTTCTGCAGCAGCTGAGATGTGTATTATGGGGTTCTGCAGCCGCTGAGGTTTGTATTATGGGGTTCTGCAGCAGCTGAGATGTGTATTATGGGGTTCTGCTGCAGCTGAGGTTTGTATTATGGGGTTCTGCAGCAGCTGAAATGTGTATTATGAGGTTCTGCAGCAGCTGAGGTGTGTATTATGGGGTTCTGCAGCAGCTGAGGTGTGTATTATGGGGTTCTGCAGCAGCTGAGGTGTGTATTATGGGGTTCTGCAGCAGCTGAGGTGTGTATTATGGGGTTCTGCAGCAGCTGAGGTGTGTATTATGGGGTTCTGCAGCAGCTGAAATGTGTATTATGGGGTTCTGCAGCAGCTGAGGTGTGTATTATGGGGTTCTGCAGCAGCTGAGATGTGTATTATGGGGTTCTGTAGCAGCTGAGATGTGTATTATGGGGTTCTGCAGCAGCTGAGCTGTGTATTATGGGGTTCTGCAGCAGCTGAGATGTGTATTATGGGGATCTGCAGCAGCTGAGGTGTGTATTATGGGGTTCTGCAGCAGCTGAGGTGTGTATTATGGGGTTCTGCAGCAGCTGAGGTGTGTATTATGGGGTTCTGCTGCAGCTGAGATGTGTATTATGGGGTTCTGCAGCAGCTGAGATGTGTATTATGGGGTTCTGCAGCAGCTGAGATGTGTATTATGGGGTTCTGTAGCAGCTGAGATGTGTATTATGGGGTTCTGCAGCAGCTGAGATGTGTATTATAGGGTTCTGCAGCAGCTGAGATGTGTATTATGAGGTTCTGCAGCAGCTGAGGTGTGTATTATGAGGTTCTGCAGCCGCTGAGGTGTGTATTATGAGGTTCTGCAGCAGCTGAGGTGTGTATTATGGGGTTCTGCAGCAGCTGAGATGTGTATTATGGGATTCTGCAGCAGCTGAGATGTGTATTATGAGGTTCTGCAGCAGCTGAG